>NC_046976.1:14900884-15045884 GCF_009769545.1 Cyclopterus lumpus | reverse complement strand
AGATTTACAGTCAAATCAAAGTTCATTGGTAAATAATATTGTTAGATAAATAGAAAATAGTGTACAATGAAACAAAACTTTGAACTTTCATTTCAACCTGCAATTATTTGGTTGAAAAATTCTTATTATTAAATGCATAACAATGACTTAATAAAGTCACAAACTCATAGTAAAGTATGTAAAAAAAGAAATCATAGTACAGGATATAAAAAGCCATAGTATATGATGTCATTAAAAAGACAAATAAAATCCTAAAAGGTTGAGAATAGTATAATATAAAATGGCGGGCATAAAAGACATGGTATAGTATATCATAAGTCATACAACTTCAGACTATATTATGTCATAAAAAAGGCTTAATATGCAATGTCATACAAAATCATACTACAATATATTAAATAAATCATGTAATGTGTCATGAAAGTAAAAAAACAATTACAAAAAAAAAGATTCTTAAAAATTCATAGTATAGTAAAAGTATAGTGGGGTCGTATGTAATTTGTTATGACTTTTTATGCCCGTTGATATACTATAACCTTTTCTGGCATACTAAATGATTTTCTTTTGTTGACATACTATACTGTGACTATAGAAAAACGGTTTTGACGCACTATTTTATGATGTTTCACATGACATTAACATATGACTTTTATACAAAATAAATATGAATACATTTTCACATAAAATAATATCAGTAAGTTGCTTTATCTTTTGACCTGGAACGGGTCCGGCCTACAGCATCAGATGAGGTTAGACGTGTATTTTAGCAGCATTCTGTCCAGATGTGGCCTCACGTTCTCCGGGTTGGATTCTAGTCTTTCCTGAAGTGTGACACACGTGTCTGTGAGCTGGATGTGAACGCCTGGGAGGCCGCAAGATCCCCCCCCAGCCACCTCACCAACGATGACGTTATGACATCACCTGCCATTTGCACACTTCAGCCTCTCCTCCAGCATCTGCTCTAAACAGACAATCACGGACACTCACTACTGCTCACTGCACGGTGTGTTGACACACTCCTCATCCAACACATTATATATGTGCACATTACGCTGCAGAGCACTTAACTGCTTGTTTTGCACGTATAATTGGATGCTCAGAATTTCGTTGTCTCTTTACTTTTATTCAGTGCAATAACAATAAAGGTGAATATATTCTTTCCCTTTTCCTTCTCTGTTGACTCCGGGCTGAAGTCATCAAAGATACTGCTGAAGCCGCAACGGCCTAGTCACTTCCTGTTACTGGACTTTTGTCTTTATAGTTTCTTATAAGCTGTGTCCCGTACTTTGTACTTCCTCGTAAAAGTTGGCGACAACACCCAGTCTAGAGTGGATGATTAACAATCTTGCACAGAACGCAGTATATAGCCAAGTATCCATTTGCAATATATTTAATGGCAAAATCTCTTGTAGTTTTTGCAGTAATGAGGTAATGTTTAATTTTAACTAGAGTGGCTTTTTTTCTTCTTTTTCGTCTCTCACAGCAGACCTTATGCTGCCTTTACTGAACCGGAGCTACTCAACGATTATGTCAATCATTCTCAGAAGAACTTAACTCTCAGGCAAAACATTACACATAACAACCACTAGCTGGTCAACTTAATCCAGAGGGGCAAACCCACAATGGGAGAAGTTACCTTCAGGCTTTTCTGCCAGAAAGGGCTTATTTGAACCTAAAGCATAATATTTAATTAAAATAGATGTGTCACTTAAACCTCAGTAGATTTCTATCAGAAACTGTTCAGCTGTGTCCCAGTTAAGGTGCCGCCTCCTTCAAAGGACACATCTCGATCCTGCCCTTCCTCTTACACACGATGCGGCCGGTCCATTTATCAACAACGTCCACAGTGAGCAGCTGGAAGTTACTCTCAAACAGCAACCAGTTAGGGAATAACAATTCTTAAACTCATCGAGTTCCCCGATAACTGAGTCATCGTGAGGTTTCACTTGAAAACATAATGGCCAAATGATCTGACTGAATAAATCCAGGACAATTAGTTAAACAGATCAGGGGACAGAAAACATAACTGATGAATACGGCCTCAAGTAATATTAAAGACAGGTTTCACCAAGTTTATCTTTCATGAACCTTTTTGCATCAAAGTCACACACATATGTGTCCTATTTCAGTAAGTTGTATTCATTCATTTGTTTTTAACTTTGCTTTTTCCTTATGAGACACAATTATGTTAAGGCAGTCTGCAAGAACACCTCTCAGCTGGTGCTGCTTCATGCATGCAGGTAAAGACAGCGACCTTACTTTTGTCTCTTTTTCAAACCCTAAATGCAATCTCAATTCTATACTGCAAGTTTTACTGTTGCCTCCTGGTATGCTAAGATACCACTGTCTATTATTTAGATTCAATTAAGGTAGTGGGCAATGCAAACTATTTCTTGAATATCTGAAATATTGAAAATACAGTTCTAAAGAACACAAATCTTCACACACTTCAGTGACTTCCCCTCTCGTACGTGCTCTCAGGCCTTGACTTATAAATATAAATGTGATATTGCTATAAAAGTAATAAGCACATGGAGAGAACTAATAAGAACTAATTGGACCGTCTTTTATTTATTATTATCTCGTCTTAGTATTCTCTTTTTTCTTCTTCTTTATGTCCCATCTGTGTGCTCAGAGTTTGCCCTTTGGTCAGACGGTTGCTAAGAAGCCGGCCAACTTCCTGCAGATGATATTGGATATGACCGAAACTGCCAGTCAACTCATCAGACTCAGCAACAGAAGCGAAATGTCTCCTTCATACATCTATAATAAAATCATTTAAGCAATATCAAGTTAGAAACGTAATTATATTAAAAGAAATACGTGAAGATTAAACCTCCCCTTTCTCCAGGACTGATTTTAGAACACATCAGCTCAAGCTAAAAATTATTTAGATTATCAATTTGAATTTTTGTATTATTTTGTTTGGTCTATAAATTGTAAGAAAATCATAATTAGCAATCATACGTTCCCGCAGCACAGGGTGACGTCGTCAGACATCTTGTATAGTCAAGAACCCAAATTTATACTCAAAAGAAAAATATAGACAAAAGAAGCAAATCTGCACATTTCACTTTCTGTAAATGCTCTACTATTTTCTTGGGCCAAAGGCGGAAATTTTGAACATTTTTTTGAAACGTCTGTTCGTTTAGAGGCAGGAAAGTTAAGCCAGCCTGCTTGTGAAAAAGATCTCCATAAACGAACAATATGAAAATATCGTAAATACAACTTGCTCCGAAGGCCAATCAATCCCTTTGAATGTGGACTTTGTGAGAGGTACACCCAACGCAACAAAACAAGATACACTGGGATCTTACATGGACACAAGTCAGTTTATTGCCACCTTTGATTTAATTTTACAGGAAATAGTTCAGGTGGGTAAATTTTACAGTTCACCATCATCATCGTCTTGACAGGAAAGCACAGCAGCATCTGTTTGATCTGAGGCTGGCCAGATCTCTCTCTCTCTCTCTCTCTCTCTCTATATATATATATATATATATATATATATATATATATATATATATATATATATATATATATATATATCTACATATATCACAAACCTTGTTTTCATTCATTTTTTGCCTCATCCTCAGGTTTAAAATCTGTGATTTGAATTTATCTGATCTTCAGTGTGCCAAAAATATAGTGTCTGGAAATTCTTGATTGCGAAACAGTGATAAAGCTCAGTCATAAACACACTCTATAAAACAAAACAACAACCACATGACCAATAAATTCATCCAAACACTGTACGAGACCCCGCCTCATCAAACAGCCGTCTGCCTCTCTGGACTTTGATTTACACAAAGAGGACATGACGTCACCCTGGAAGATCATTTGTATATAAATAATTTCACATAAATATTGTCAGCCGTCACACACATAAGTCAAAAGATGAGTTTGGTTACTGGTACACCTTTTATTACCTCCAAGATGTCGTCCTTTTATGCAGTTCTTTGGTTCCCCTATTTTAGTTTGTCTGTTCTGCTTTATTTTGTATTTGTAATTTTCTATTTCTCTATTGTGTTCATTGTCTCCTTTGCCTCATGTATTTTCTGAAATGTTTACTTATATTGATGTTATGTTTTTACCTTGCTTCTATGTAGAGCACTTTGTAAACCCTGTTTTTAAAGGTGCTATATAAATAAATGTATTATGTATTATTATTAAGCTCTGTGGTTCTTCTGTTCCTAGGTTTCAACCTCAAAGCCGCCATTGGAGTTGGGATTTAGGTCAACATGACCACCGGATTTCTTGATCCTCGAGCAGATCAGTCTGTAGATCGCCACCAGAGGGATGGAGATCACAGGTAGTACACAGAGCAGGATGATTATGGCAAACACCCAGTCTGGATACGGCTTATCTTCAGTTTTGGGGAATAGATCCTGGAGAAAAAGACAAAAACATAACATGTAATATATTTGGAGTTTTGTATAATTTGCTGTTTATCTCTTAAAAAAAGTTCTATTCTCTGTATCTGTATCTATATATCTGTGCACTAAATATGAAGCAACACCTAGCAAGTGATTAGCTTAGCTTAGCTTAACTTATTAAAGTCACTTTGCTCCACTTACATAACTCTTTAATTTATTCTAATAGAATAAATGTATTCTTCTCGAAGACATTAAGACTGGGCTCAGTACGACCACATTAACATCTCCATGTTAGTATAGCTTACATAGGCCGGGTTCCATGTGGGATAAGAGGGGTGCTTCTGTGCCTGGATGACCACGTAGGCGACCAACACCACCAGAAGCATTAAAGGACTGATCACCATCCAGCATGCCTTCCAAAAAATGTTGGGCCTCTTCCCAGTCATGAAATAGATGTCTTCACTGAAACTGTCAGAGGATACGGGAACCAGAGAACATGTTTAATGCACTTGGACCTCAATCGTCATAAGGCTGCAGTCACGCTACAGGGTGTCAAAGAGGAGGAGAAAAGGGTTACGTTTTCATTCCACGGCCATAAGCGACTCCTGTAAGCTCAAAGAAGGCAATGATGAGCAGAGGCACAGAGCCCACGTAGCTGTTAAAGACCTCCACCCAGTAGTTCCCCGAACCCTGGGTGAAGATGAGAGCCGTTAAGAAGGATATCAAGCAGACGACCCCTAAGGAAGTGAGGGAAAAAAAGGTTATCAGTGTGGGAATATAAAGGGGAAAACATGTATAACTTTGACTTAACCCTCCTGTTATGTTGCGGGTCAAATTGACCCGTTTCAAAGTTTGAAGATCTAGGAAAAATATTTGTAAGTACTTTTACTGTATAAAACTTCTTCTGCTTAACTTATTTAGTGTAATAAACTTAAAAAAAATAATTAAAAATAAATATCATGTATTTGCAACCTCCCCTGCTGGTTTATATTACAGAGATGGTGTTCGGGTCAATTTGACCCGGCAGTGAAAGTGGAGGCTAAAAGAGACCATTTCTTTCTTTGTAAATGTGAGACAGTCTTTCTTACTCCCTCCCACCATGTTTCACCACATTTCTCTCTCTCAATCTCACACACACACACACACACACACACACACACACACACACACACACACACACACACACACACACACACACACACACACACACACACACCACTTCCCATATATAAAGTTGTACACATTTCAAACTTCAAACAAAGAAATCAGGTGGTTGTTATGGGAACCCATCTTTATCCTGCTATGTGCCCATCAGCCCACGTGAACCACACATTCCAGACTAAACAATGTTTCTTATCTTCTCACTTTCCCCCTAAATAAACCTTTATTGGACATGGAACACTAATGTAAGGGTTTCTTTCATGTCTCTCGTAATAAATATGGTGCTATAGGATTTCTAATAGACTGTCTGACTGACTGACAGAGTGACACACACCCTATTTCATCCCAATCTCAGACGCACACACACTCTCTTTCTAACGACCCCACCCAGAAATACAGATACTATTTTGACGGGAACCTTTATTTTTCCCCTCGGGAAACTGAGCCCACAACATCCCAAAGGGTTGCTGAGAAGTCCTCCCAACAACACACTGCAGATACATACGACTGCACCAAGAGAACAACTGCTCGCTGGCCTTTGGTCATCTTTTATAATATAATGTATGTATCTTAACACTATAAATAAAAATAACTAAAGTTTACTTTCAATACAAATCCATATGACTCATTTGGCTTGATTTTGAGTGAGTGGGTCAATATGACCCTGAACAGCACAGGTGTCTCATCTCTATTTATCTACATCACCCCATGAAAAAAAGTTTCAAAATGCAAATAAAATTTAGGAGAAAATACATGTTATGGTAGACTAATGCAATTTATATCTAGATCTTTCCAAAGTACCTAAACAATTGTTTGAACATGTATTTTTCATGAACGAATCAGTTATACTAATTAAACTCTGATCTAAGGAGGTGAATAACTCCATTCCTCTAAAAACTGATTGAATTGTTAGTAAAGGTGTTGGTGATGAGGTACAAACTATATTCCTTAGGATGTTTTGGTTTCTGGCAACTTTTGGATGATTCAACATTCACCGGGTCACATTGACCCGGGAACATCATTGCTGTACCTAAGAAAAGAACATAACAGGAGGGTTAAGAACAGCTCCAGCTGATTTGCAAGTACCAGTTACGAGTTCATGAGGGATCCACTTGGGCACTACTTTCAGGTCGTTGATGGGCGTGAGGACACCCTCTATTTGGCCAAACATGGATGACAGACCCAAGCTGAAGAGCATGATGAAGAACAGTATGGCCCATATCTGCGAGCCTGGCATCTCTACCACTGCTTCGGTGAACACGATAAACGCCAGGCCGGTACCTGAAGCGCTCTGTGGGAGGAAGATCAAAGAGAGGCAACATGAGTAATGAGGAAGCATGAACTGACTCGACATATTTGACCGGTACGTGATAGATAGATAGATGTGCTGCATTACAGGGTTAAGAAAGGGGACACGAGAGCAGAAAACTACCGGTATTTAAAGGGGAGAGGGAAATGAAACAATTAAAGTGACAATACCTGGTCAAGGAATTCTTGCAGGTCACAGGGCTTCAGGTCCACTCTGGTCAACTCGCCTGAAGATGTGCGATTCAGATACTCCACCCAGTGATCATAGTTGTCGACTGTTATGTTCTGGTCTGAAAACTCAAAGTGGTTGGTCAGAGCCAAGATGTTTCTGTGGATGGAGGACAAAAAAAACGTCTCCTCATGAGCATCAACTAGCCCAAACGATGTATTAGAACGGCATAGAATATTGTGTGCGTACGTACTCCTTCATGCAGGAGTTGTAGGCAGTGTTAGCTTTAAATCCCAGAATGGAGAAGATGGGAATGGAGGCGTAAATAGATGTGGCACTATTTATTACTCCTACTAGAACAGCATCCCTCTCACAGTTGTTTCTAGTTGACAACGGAGCAGAAAAATCAGTCACAAGGATTCATCCAAATGTTTTAGCGAGGCAGTTGAGGAGCGTGAGTCCTTACTTCTCTGCGTTATAGCTGGAGAAAGCTATGAGACCTCCGAAGGCCACCGAGAGAGAGAAGAAGATCTGGGTGGCAGCGTCCAGCCACACCTGAGGGTTCTTCAGTACCTCCCACTGCAGTGTGCGTAAACACAGAGCGTCAGGTCATCGTTACCAGCATACAGTCTAGCATACAGTAGCAGCGAGGGGTCAAACTCACATCGGGGGTGAAGAGGTACAATAGTCCATCGGCTGCTCCAGGCAGAGTGAGGGCACGGATCAGGAAAATGGTCAGCACCAGGTAAGGGAATGTGGCTGTCACGTACATGGCCTGAAGCATACAATATAGCCCTTGTTAGCGCTTTCTTTTACGTCTTAAATGTCAGCTGTGATGTCAAATGCATGTGGCTGATTTTGAAATAGGACTTTTTACCAGGTGCACTGACCTTTCCAATGGAAGAAATGCCTTTGATGAAGCAGATGTAGAGTATAGACCAAGCGCTGGCGAGACAAACGACCATCCACCAGTTCAGGGAGCCGTTCGTCTCGATGTCCGGTGTGATGTTCAGGGTCTCACGGTACCAGAAGTAGTTCGATGGAGTGCTCTTCACACACTCCACATTGAAGCCTATATGGATGCATACAAAACAAAAGCAAAAAACAAATGACGGCATCTATGAAATTCTACAAGGTCTTAATTATAACGTTTGTTTTGGTTGAAACATGGATTGAGTAAAGGCAAGCTCTTTTTTTATTTGATAATGCTGGATCCCTTTGTGCCATAAAACGATAACAATACAGAAATGTTCCTATTAAATGTGACCTGAAATGCCACGGAGAGCCCGATAGTTCAAAGTCCTCTTGCCTCTTGTAACTTTATTGCAATTAAAGCAGATTCTCAAACCAAGTTCGATACATGAGAATCTTACATATACTATTACATGCAATACCTCTGTCACTGTGGTAGCAGCAATGGCCGTGTGGGACAATTAACCCTTAGAATGAGGGCCCCCTTGTTACCTGTGAGGTTATCGTTGAGCGGACACTGGCTCCACGGCAGGGGGTTTTGGAAAGAGTGAAAGAAGTACCAGAGCACCCAGGCAAGGATGGTGTTGTAGAAAAGGCCCACGAGGAATGACACCAACATGGAGGCAATTCCTACACACAAAAAGAAAAATTTGGCTCATGAAATAATGAAGTTCTGACAAATGAATGTTACTAATAATTCTAGGGCACCCACCGAGTCCCCCCAGTAGCGGTGAGATGGAGTTCCAGACACCGATGCTGCCCATGCGGAGCCTCTGTCCGATAGCCAGCTCCAGGTAAAGCAGGGGGATGCCCTCAAACACCAGCGCGATCATGTATGGGATGAGGAATGCACCTGCAGATATGACATCATTACATTACAGGTCATTAAGCTAACGCTTTTATCCAAAGCGACTTACAATCATGTTACATTCATACACTGTAGACACAGCTACAGGGAACAATTCAGGGTTAAGTGTCTTGCTCAAGGACACATCGACTAGGGTGGGGATTGAACCGCCAATCCCCTGATTGAAAGACAGACCTGCTAACCACTGACCTCCAGTCGCCCCCCGTCTCATTCAGTCATTCATCTCACAGTTAGACGTCAGCCACACCAAACTGTCTTCATCAACTAACGTTGGAGTGAACATTTTAATATATAAGGTTTATTAACATTAACGGCTGTTTTAACCATGTCGGTGAAGCAAATGACAAATACTTTTTTAATTACCCTAATTAAGCCGTATTAAGGGAGATTTCAGGCCATGTTAAATAAGTGCACTGCAATACTGTGTAAATAAATATATTTACACAATAAGTGGTCATTAGACTTTTTTGGGGCGTTTTCCAAAAGGTTGATGAAAATTTTAAAAGAAAATAAATCGTATTAAAACCACCACCTCTTCAAATTACACAGATACAAGGCTAAAAGTACTCAAGAAAAAGGTGTCATCAAGCAAATAAGGTCAAATAGAGTGTCAGCTGTCTGCTTTGCTGCCTGTGGGAATCAGGAATCCAAGAATCAATATGTGAAGTTGATTGACCCTGTGTTCAACGGACTGGCTGTTTACTCAACCTCACCCTGAACCAGGTCCTTTAGGATTCTGTGGGTTTGGGGAACAATGGCTCTCACTGGGGACTATGAGGAAGTAAAGGAATTGCTGCATTTAAGCAGAAATCATTCCTGATGTTCAACGTGATCAATAAAACACAAGGTTCACAGTTTTGACAATAACTGGTCCATGCATTTGTTAATGACAAATAATCAAACATGTTGTTGAAATTCAATTCAGTATCTCACGTTTGGATAAAATCTTCAACATTTGTTTTGAAATGCAGTGAAGAAAATAACCTTAGTGATAAACGCATACATCTGCAACAGCCAACCGAATTACACTACGGTGTGATGTAAGATTGGTGAAAAATAATGCAGCTCACAAGTCAGCATCATATGATAGCATCTCACCTCCTCCATAGATTTGGCACAGATAGGGAAACCGCCAGACGTTTCCAAGACCCACTGCAAAGCCAATACATGTTAACAAGTACTGGAACTTGTTGTCCCATTTGGGTCTCTCCTCCACTCCAGAGTCTTTGGCTTCTCCCATTCTCAACTGGCAAAAAGGCAGGTATTATATATTTCTTTATTTACTCCGTAACTCTCCTACGGGTTTTGGCTCAGTCAAAGTGATGTCCAGATCTCCCCTCTCGCCTCTGTCTTCCTCTCTTCAGTAGGCTGTCCTTGTTCAATCAGTTGCAGGATTACAGATTTATTTGTTTTTATGAGGAAATCAAGCCACCAGGAAGAGAGTGAACACATCAAGCGTGATGATAGTTAAACCTCCCAGTTTGTGTGTCTGTTTTTTAATGGGAGTGTTCAAAGAAACAAACAAACAACCTGGTGGTGCTGTTTCAATGTTTTACACTACATTAAATAACCTCAATTGGTTACAACAGTCATGGGACTGTTGTATCAGAAGCGGCAGCATCATTTTCAGCTACCCAACAAATACAAATGCAGTATTCAATTCAATTCAGTTTATTTTGTATAGCCCAGAAATCTGTACACATACGACATGCCTGTCCCAGGACCTCACATCGGATCAGGAAAAACTCGCCAAAAAAACTGAAAAAACCCTTTCACTGGGAAAAAAGGGAAGAACCCTTCAGGACAGCAACAGAGGAGGATCCCTCTCGCCAGATGGACAGAAGCAATAGATGTCATGTGTACAGAATCAACAGCATTACAGAGTTACATAAACATATATGATATGAATTTATAAATAACGAGTAGTAGGCATGGACCACGATCCAGACCTCCACAATCCATGAAACAGAACATAACAGAAACAGTATCATTCCCTTCTTGTTGTAACTGAACTTGATCATTTCAAGCAAAAATAATTTCTGCCACTACTGGTGTTAACCTTACTCTGCACTTTTTTTCAGTGCTGCTGTCATCTCAGTTTCTGAAAAGTTCATTAAAAAAATGTTGGGCTGTTTCTACTCTTTAGAGGGGGGTGTTAAAGTTAAATGGAGTCTTGCGGAAAAAGGTGGCACCTTCTTTATAATGGTTAATACATCACATGAGGTTCCGTCACAACGACAAAAATACGAGTTTGCCATTGTTATTGTCTCTGTTATTTTATTGCATAGGGATCATATCAGTCTTAACACAAAACATGTAATGCACATTCTCTGAATCATTTCAGTAGTTATAAACATGTTACAGAGTAGAGGGAGGGATTTTTCTGTTTGTTTTTGTATCGTAAAGATTTTCATGCCACGTAACTGGCAGGAGCGTATGCACCTTATTGATGTTTCAATGTTCCTTTCTAATGCAATTATTAACCAAAGAAAGACTACTGTCGGCATTTAAAAAGTGGTGTACATTGAATGGTAATCTCTAAAAGCCACATAAAAGGTTATTTTAAGGATATCCATAAAAGCAGGGAGCATCCTGGAGAGGTCGCCCATCAATCACCGGGCTGACACATCCACATTCACGCCCACATTCACACCTACGGGCAATTTAATGTTGGCAATTGAGCTGACCTGCAATATTTGGACTTGGGGAGAACACCGGAGCACCCGGAGAAAACCATGCAGACACAGGGCATACAAACTCAAGATATTACCTTGATTTATTTTTGTTGAGTTCTAAAGTTGCTGTGTTTCAGATCACAGTATGTACACTTGAGGTGCTTCATGATCTCTTTGGCTTCAAGGCTGTAGGCCACCAACACCCTCCTAATATCCCTGTTCAGGCCCTCTCTAGATAGCCAGGTGATGGGCGGAGCCTCACACAGCATCATTGTAAGTGGTTGGCAAGTTTGTGGCTCAATTCAATTTTGTTCTTTGGGTCCTCGAGGCAATTGGGGCTCTGAAGACTTATTATTTCTTTACCTCCTTTTGCAGCAACACGTGGATATGCTATACCATCTCGTTCTCAAAAGCATGTTTTTTTTTGTGGTGCTGCAGTTTGTCGAAGTTCTTCACCAGGACACTTCTGATGGTGCATTCTTTCACCAAAGCTTAGAAGAGCAGGGTCTTTTTCTCACCAGCTGCTTCCTCACCTGAATGGATGTGCACCATCTTTTCATGAGGTTGCTCTGGAAAAGATGATGCACAGCAGCTTTCCATCTGTTGCATGGAGGAGGAAAGAGGATTCCCTCCAGAGACAACTGGGCTAGAGCTACAGCTAGCCGGTGATTAGCTTGGCCTAAAAATGAAAGCATGGGAAAACAGCCCGTCTCTTTACAAAATCCTCCAAGCGGCACCTCTAAATTTCACTTATCAGCATGTTATATTTTGTTATAGGAGGTCGCCCTCTTGCGGCTAGTTTGCTGCTTCACATCTTTTGTCTAAACATGCAGAGGCCCAGACACACAAAACTGACAACAAAGCGCGAGTGCAGACAAATACAGTCTAATGCGTCTTTTCATGTCACCTCATGTCTATAATTAAAAACATTGTTCATTGTGTAAAATATGTAAACGTGTTCTAGTTGAACCACAAGATACATTTATGAGACATGGCAAATTCTTTCAATGTATTTTATTTCTTCTTGCAGCTAACAAAGACCAGCCTACATAATGCATACACAGGCACTGCCAGACTGGGGACGCCTGCCAAAAGAAAGACAACCGCATTGATCCATGAAGGGTACGGAACTAATGCCAGAGATGGGAACTGCTCCTGTAAACCGCAAAACAGTATAATTTGTTACCACTATATGCTTTACTCTCAACACTTACCATGAACATGTTTGCAATGAGGCTTTATTAAATAAAGAGTCAACAAAAGGGTCGATGCTGTTGCTGAGGTCAGAACTGATACACCCAAATATAAATGTAAAACACAGATTCTACTTGTAGCTTGTGTGCTTACAGAGTTTGGATCCCAGACTAAGTAGGTGAGCTCTTCTTGGGTTTGTGTCACCATGTAGAAAACTAAAATAACCAGAACGATGAGAGGACTAATGAACCTCCATGTAACCTGCCAGAAGATGCCGGGCTTATGTCCGACCATATACTCCAAGTCCTCATTGAACCTGCAACACAAGAAGGTTTTGATTAGCTTTGAAAGGTTTTGAAATGTGAAGTTGAAGACATCCTTGTTACACAGGGTTTAAATAGGTTAGCCATCTTCATAAAGATTTGCTCAATAACACACACAGCACGATGCTACTAATGCTGTATGGTTATTTTGCAGCAAATATCAAGAAGAAAGACAACACAAACCCAGATCAACAATGTGTTGGTATAATAGTCTGAGTAAGCACTAACCTGTCTATACCATAGATGTACACAACAGCTATCATCTCAAACAATCCAATGGTCAGAAGTGGAACTGATCCAGCGAAATTGTCAAAGAGAGTTACCCAATAAAGCCCTGAATGCTGCGCAAACAGGAGACAGATGATGAAGGCGACAGCACACGTTACTCCTGAAACACACGCACAGTAATCAGACAATCAATAAATCCAAGGTTGCAAAGCCAGTATGTAGATTGATTGTACAATGAAAGAGAATACCAGTCACTGCTTCTTGGGGCCATTTTTTAGGTAACAAGTTCAGATCTTTCAGTGGCACCACCACTCCCTCAATGTTGCCAAACAGAGTTGAGATTCCCAAGCAGAGAAGCATGACGAAGAAGAGAACAGACCAGAAAGGAGAGCCGGGCATCTTGGTGATTGCTTCTGTGAAAACAATGAAGGCCAGACCTGTTCCTTCCACTCCCTGCATAAACACAAGTTAGAAACAAAGCAAATAAGAGAAATAAGTTGAATAACTTGGTAATCTGATAGATATTCATCAATATAGCCACCTCACTGAGAAGTGTCTGCATGTCACAGGTTTTGATATCCAATCCAAGAACAGTATCAGGATAGGAGCTGTTGAGATGATTAAGGGCTGTCTCGTAGTTGCTTGTAGTGATGTTGTCTTCAGGAAGGTCAAAGGCATTTAATAATGTCAGGATGTTACTAGAGAGAAAACATGTCATAGATTAGTGGAATTCAGATGTTTCAAGTTTAAGTCACTTAAAAGTTATACCTTCCTAGGGTTACCGTATTCCATGAAAAACAAATGCAATAAATGTAGCTCATAAAGCTTCAGTAGTACTGGCTACTCACTCACTGATACAGGTGTCATATTTCTCTGTGGCTCTGAAGCCAATGATGGTGTAGGTGACTGTGGCAGCATAGATGGAGGTGAAGCCAGTTATTGCTGTCAGGATCACAGCATCTTGAACGCAGTTGTTGCTTGGAAAACAGGGGAAAAAGCAAAAGATTTAAGACAAAGCTTGTTTGAGAATGGCTACTATCTAGTGACCGGGCTTCTATAAATGTCTCTTACTGAACAGGGTTGTAGCTTGAGAAGGAGATGAGGCCTCCCCAAGCTAAGCTAAAGGCATAAAAGACCTGGGCACCTGCATCCAACCAAGTCTTTGGGTTGATCAACTCATTGACCTGCAAGATTGAGGGGTACATTGTGACGTGGCTCTGTTCGTTATATCATTGGCTTTATTTACGATAACGATTTGAAGCATACGTCTGGTGTGAAGAGGAACTTTATTCCACTCAGGGAGCCTTTAAGAGTCAGTCCACGGATCAGGAAGATGGCCAGCACTATGTACGGTAGGATGGCCGTGACGTACACCGCCTGAGGTCATGAGAAAGAAACATGATTACATTATTTGAACAATGGTGATTCAAGCAAGCCTATTGTTTTTGTGAAGCTTTGGCAAACCTTGCCTGAAGTTCCGATCCCCCGTATGTAGCAGACACACATGACTGTCCAGGCTGCTAGCAGGCAGAGTACTATGGGCCAGTGGATTCCTCCAGAGTCGGCTATAGAGGTCGAACTATTCAAAGTCACTCGGTAAAAATAGTAATCCACAGTGGAGCTCCTTTGACACTCTGGAACAAATCCTGAAGGGGCAAGAAACAGTCATCTGTAAGTGTACAAGTCTACATCTGCATACCAGTAGAGTTTGAGTGCTTCATGAGCATCTCTGTGTGTGTATTAAAATACCTGTGCCATTGTCATTGAGAGGACACTGGGTCCAAGGCAGTGGGTCTTGAAAGGAATTGAAGAGATACCACAGGATCCAGGCTATTAAGGTGTTGTAGTAAAGTCCAACCAATAAGGAAACCAGCATGGATGCTATACCTGATCAACGAAATCATTATCTGATGTTATTATATTGCCTCTGCTTTGGAAGATTTGTGACAGAGCCTATTTTACTAACCAACACCAGTCAGATAAGGGTTGATGGCTCTCCACACTCCCACGCTGCCTTTCCTGAGACGCTGGCCGATGGCAAACTCCAATAGCAGGAGAGGCATTCCTTCCAGCACCAGCAGAATCAGGTAGGGAATCAAAAATGCACCTGAAAAATGTCGTAGGTATGATCAGAAGTACAAGTACAAATCTATAGATAATGTTGCATTTATTCCAGTAATATATCTTGTTCACCATCAATAATATAATGCTTTTCTATCACAGATTGCTGAACTGAGTACAATAGTACTTCTGCAGTAAAATAACTCCTTCAAGAGAAAATCAAATTGAAAGGTATAAAAATACCCAAAAGCTGCAGGCTATTCATTAGTCTTCAACCACACTATAATGGATAATCATTCAAGAATTGACTGTCCATAAACATAAGATTACCCTTCATTTTTTTTATCTGAGTTTACCTCCTCCATGAGTCTGACACAAGTAAGGGAATCGCCACACATTGCCGATCCCAATGCAGAAGCCCACACAGGTGAGCATGTACTGGGTTTTGTTGTCCCACTTGGGCCTGTCCCCTTCCTCCTTCTCCATCCTGTCCAGATCCTCATGAGAAAGGATCCTATTATCCAGTCCCGGGTTAGGGAATACCAGTCTCATGGTCACCCTCCTGAAGCTGGGACGTTACACTGGCGTTCGTGGAAGTCAAAGTGAGCTTACTGTCACCCTGCAATTCTGAAAGACGTTTATGATCTTTTACTTTATCTGATGCAATTCAATGATAAGCCAAAGCACACTCTGTACTTCTGATTTTACACTACCAGTTAGTCAACCAGTTTAAAAATACATTATACAAATACTGCCACTGTTTAGTTACGAGGTAGGTAACACTGTCTCTTCACAACAAGAAGATCCTGTTAAAGGGAGCACTCCACCCGTTGATTCTCTTCCATGGTCATATTGTAGTGTGGCCCTGAGGCTGATAATGAAGCAGATAGCCATTGCAGACTGAGGTACAGGCATTGCTGATGACTTTAAGAACAGACTCCTGCTCACAGTTGTTGGTCCAATAATATTACAAAGGGTATGTGAGAACTGTTAAACAGAGAGTTTCCCAAATTGCCTCTAACTGCACAGCCTGCAGTTGCTTACTTAATAGATTTTCACCTGGAGAAAGCGATGAGACATCCAAGGGGAAGAACACCTGTGCACCTGCCTTCAACCACATCACAGGATTTATTTAACCAAGGCTGGATTACGAACTGGGCAACGTGGGAAACTGTCCCAGGGGCCCAGAACTCTAGATGCACCCAATAAAGTTGCATTTCAACTGGTTGTTCAAATGTATTTGCTGCTTTGTTTGGGGTCCAGCACTAAAACACAACACCTGAACTGATGAGGGCCTCAAGGTGGGTCCTGCTTCATTATCTAATCTTGAGGCCCAACCTTGAATTGGGTATTTGTGTTGAATGCTAGTTTTAGAGCTTCATTAGTTTAATTTTGTGCATTCATGTTGTCTATTCATGTTGTCTATTGGTCTGCACGGTGGTGTAGTGGCTTGCAATGTCACCTCACAGCATGAGGTGCCAGGATTAGATCCCCGATCCCTGGTGGGCCCTTTGTGAGGATTTTGCACGTTATCCGCGTTGCAGCGTGGGTTTCCAGCTAGGACCCAGGTTGATGACATATAGAGGGCCCGGGAATAGAATTGTAGCTCACAGTGTCCACCAGGGAACCCAAAGGCCTATTATGGACACCTGCCCACATCCTGATTCAGGATCAGACGACAGTTGAGGCAGAAGTAAAACACAGCCGCTGCCAACCGCAACCTCGGCCTGCCCTAATGAGTCCCACAGAGGATGAGGTGAATCGATCATCTGGACCCAGAGACCAACAAGAAAAGGGGGGCTTTGATAAGAAGTTTGAATATGTACGTGCTTCGCGGGGGATAGTCTGACGTAGGAACGGAAAATATATAAAACTGTACAGGATCATTTGTTGAGAAATGAAGTACGGCTAAAACGAAGAAACCCAGCTGTCTTTTGTGTGATGATATAGTTCAAGAGTAAATATACACATTTTGTCCTGAAAAGAGTTTAACAATCAGCATCTTTACCAGACTCTGGTGATGAAGACAGTAGATTCTGATGAAGACATGTTGTTGAAACGTTCCAGACTTTAGTCAGATCATGAGGCTGATGTTTTATTTTTAAAAATGGAAATGTTTATGACATTTAACTACACAGATGAGTCCTCAATATTGATAAACTCCCTAAAGAGTATTTTTTTAAATTATGTCATATATAATTATTTTTCCCAATGCCCAGTAACATTGTAGCTATACCCAGTAATTATTAAATAGGTACTCAGTAATTTTAAACAATGGTTTCAGGTTAGTATATATAGTCCTTCTTCAATATACAATTGTTAACCCATTCACTTGTTCCCTAACCTATTTCCTTCTTCCCTTGTACCTTGACAACTGAGAGGTATACATTTGTGAATCATTGGAGGGTAATATTAGGCTGTTGCATCAAGTGCATTCATTGAGCAAGAGGCAAAGTTCAGTTCGCCTGGAACATACATCAATAAAACGTCTGTAATTAGTATTAGTTATCAAGTTACTTATTGTTAGGTATTGTGGTATTTCATACATCATGTATTCAAACTACACGCTACAGACGTCATTCCATTGCGGCTTATAATATCTTTACAAATTAATATCAATCTACAATAAAAAATTACTATGATTGAATGAAGTACAACTGAGTGCTTGAATAAGGTATTTATTATTCTAGTAATAGCAGTCAGTTAACATCTAAACTGTTACAGTCATATAAACATTGCTGTGTGATGTCTCCCTCTCTTGGCAAATGTGTTGCCCTACATCTTCTGCTTGTTTAAACATTGATACAAAAAGCGATTGCCGTGGCATTAATTTATAGAGCATTGAGCTCTCAGGGCCACGGGTGTAAAACCTTGATGGAACAGTCAGCTGCCTTGTCTTAAAATTTGAAGAGGTCCAATACAACAAGATATCATATTAGCAGGCTATGAGTACATTTGAGTATAATGATACGGCAGCATTACATTTGCACAAAACACACAACATATGATCAGAACTATGAATACTTTACCTGAATGCATCAATATTACATCAGTATTGTACTTTAAGATTCATGCATTTTGTTGTATTCTGAAACGTATGCTTTTTAAACAGTTTAGGACTTTTTTGCCACTGTTTTTTTGCAGCAAATAAAAAACAGCCAACATAATGCATACACAGGCACTGCAAGACTGGGGACGCCCGCCAGAAGAAAAATGATCACGTTGATCCATGAGGGGTACGGTACTGATGCCAGAGACGGGAATTCCTCCTGTAGACCAGAAAACAGTATGATTAGTGCATTTGGTATAGAGTGGCTGTCCAACAATTGCTGACGTATGGTTATAGACTGACTAGTTGTTTATGATATGTTGCAACACAAAGTGTGTGTGCTTACAGAGTTTGGATCCCAGACTAAGTAGGTGAGCTCTTCTTGGACTTGTGTCACCATGTAGAAAACTAAAATAACCAGAACGATGAGAGGACTAATGAACCTCCATGTAACCTGCCAGAAGATGCCGGGCTTATGTCCGACCATGAACTCCAAGTCCTCATTGAACCTGCAACACAAGAAGGTTTTGATCAGCTTTGACAATTTTTGAAATGTGTCATGACGTGATCCATGTTACACTGGACGATCACACAGGCCCAACCTTATGCTGCTCATGCTGTATGGTTATTTGCAGCACATATCAAGGAGAATGATAACAAAAACATATTTGCTAGAATAGTCTGAATAAGTACTAACCTATCTATACCGTAGATGTACACAACAGCTATCATCTCAAACAATCCAATGGTCAGAAGTGGAACTGATCCAGCGAAATTGTCAAAGAGAGTTACCCAATAAAGCCCTGAATGCAGCGCAAACAGGAGACAGATGATGAAGGCGACAGCGCATGTTACTCCTGAAACACACGCACACAAAAACAAGGCAATTGTGTTAAAACATAAGCCAGAGACCAACACCAAAGATGTTTAATTAGGGGATAAACAATTGATTGAGTTGATTATTAAAACAAAATTACCAGTGAGTAATTCATGTGGCCATTTTTTAGGGAATACATTCAGATCTTTCAATGGCATCACCACTCCCTCAATGTTGCCAAACAGAGTTGAGAGTCCCAAGCAGAGAAGCATGACGAAGAAGAGAACAGACCAGAAAGGAGAGCCGGGCATCTTGGTGATTGCTTCTGTGAACACAATGAAGGCCAGACCTGTTCCTTTCACTCCCTGCATAAACACAAGTTAGAAACAAAGCATATAACAGAAATAACTTAATAAGATAAATAAGTTGAATAACTTGGTAATCTGATAGATATTCATCAATATAGCCACCTCACTGAGAAGTGTCTGTATGTCACAGGTGTTGATGTCCAATCCAAGAACAGTATCTGGATAGGAGTTGTTGAGATGAATAAGAGCTGCCTCGTAGTTGCTTGTAGTGATGTTGTCTTCAGGAAGGTCAAATGCATTTAATAGTGTCAGGATGTTACTAGGGAGAAAATATGTAACAGATTAGTAATTTAACACTACTTTACTTAAATGTACCTGAAGGAATGAATTCAGATTGTTCAAGTCTATGTGAATACAAAACTCACATGCCCATCCATGCATTGAAAGAGTTAGCTAACTGGTTACTGTAATCATCACTAAAAAGTGAGTGACTCACTACTACTGCGATGTAAAAGGTGGGGGACATCTGGAGACCTTCCTTTATCCAGAAATGCATGTCGAAGTTTAGCTAGAGCCCTTCCATTTATGTCCCACTGGCTAGCTAATTGCACCTGCTCTGATGGAGTTGTTACCACCGAGCGTCAGAATTAAGGCAAATTGTACTTAGTGGGCAAATAATGGAATTACAATTTTATAACGTTTTTTCCCCCGACAGACTTACATTGGAAAAGTGACGTGTGTAACTCAGCAATACATTTTTTTGGTGAATAAACTTCCCATTACTAGCACATGAATAGCCCTTATTAAAATCATAAGGTCCTAATACTGATAAAATGCACTAATAGCTGAATCGAGTTATCATGCCGAGACCCATCTTGTGCAGCATTGAAGCGCTAGGATTGGCCAGTCATCCATCCAGTGGTACTGGTGACGGGATTTGTTAGGGTCATATGCCCTGGCCAATGGGCTATCCTGACCCTAACTACTCAAGCCTAACCTATCATATTGTCTCTGCCTCAACCAGCTACACAGGGTGGGTCTCACCAAGAAAAGCAGTGGGATTCCTAATAACGCATGACTGAGGCCCAGAACGAGTCTGGACTGCAGAAAGCTTGACAGATATATGCCAGGCAGACACACATTTTACAACCTCGTAGCTAAACTGAATGACGCTAGCTGGGGAGACTTATTGGCAAAGTGGCTACTTGTGTCCAGAACAATGGCTGCAACATTGTGACTGCTAACTCTCCCGGGCGAGTGAGCTGGGGATTGCCTATTTGGAGCAGCTGGCGATAATGATGGATTCAACCTGTTTGTATAACGGGTTATTGTTGCAGTTGGGCAACTTGTTAGGCACTTCCACCACGGCACTAATCTTAACTGAACAATTCTACACACCTCCACCAAGTTTAATGAAAATCCATAATAATCCATCTGACAAACAGACAGACTAACAAACAAAGTCGTAACTCTTATGGGTATGTGAGTGAAGAGTATGATTTACAGATGGACCAACAGCATTTTGATGTTTGGAAATTTCTTGTAACGGAAAAAAAGAAGGCCCACTTAATTTGTTCAAGTCCCAAACATGTTGAAATCCACATCATGCGAATACTCACTCGCTGATACAGTTGTCATATTGCTCTGTAGCTCTAAAGCCAATGATGGAGTAGGTCACTGTTGCAGCATAGATTGAGGTCAGGCCAGTTATGACTGACAAGATCACAGCATCTTGTACGCAGTTGTTGCTTGGAAAAAGAAATAAGCAAAAAAACAGACAAACGTTGACTTTGGGTCTGAGAATGGCTATTACCTCTTTTCAATAAAAGTAAGCAAAGTGAGACTTGAACTTCAAATTAACAACCATAGGACCTTTCAATGTCTCTTACTGAACAGGGTTGTAGCTTGAGAAGGAGATGAGGCCTCCCCAACCCAAACCAAAGGAATAGAAGACCTGGGCACCTGCATCCAGCCAAGTTGTTGGTTTAATCAACTCATTCACCTGCAGGAGCAAGGTATACATTGTGATGTGGCTTTGAGCAATGAGATATAACTTTTCTATCAAGATTTGAAACATACGTCTGGTGTGAAGAGGAACTTTAATCCACTCAGGGAGCCTTTAAGAGTCAGTCCACGGATCAGGAAGATGGCCAGCACTATGTACGGCAGAATGGCCGTGACGTACACTGCCTGAGGTCATGAAAACAAAACATTGAATTATAGATAATGGACATCGTTTTAAAAAAAATGTTTTTTTATATTTTCTTACTATCTCATTATTATGAGATACTATCTCATTATTTCGACTTAGTGTCCGACTGAATGCAGGGCGTAACAGAGCAGAGAAGGGACGCATGGTGAAGAAACAGTGAAGCAGGTGAAGTAAAGATACGGTTTGAGTTAACACTACTCTTGTCACGAGTAAAACCTCCCAAGACACTGCGGTGAAAATAGCGTAACATATCGCTATTCTGCATGGAGTTGAGCGGCCGTTAGCCTCCTCTCATTGGCTTTTACCTGCAGAGGTTATAGTGCTGTTACAGTGACAAGAGTAGTGTTAACTCAAACCGTATCTTTACTTCACCTGCTTCACTGTTTCTTCACCATGCGTCCCTTCTCTGCTCCGCCCCACATTCAGTCAGACACTAAGTCGAAATAATGAGATAGTATCTCATTATAATGAGATAGTAAGTCGAAATAATGAGATAGTATCTCATTATAATGAGATAGTATCTCATTATTATGATTTACAGGATCCTAATTTTTTTCTTACAGTGTTGGAAATGGGCTTCCATACAATACTCTGTATCCAAAGAGTTTTGAAGGTGTTTTTCTTTTTACCCTCTCAAAAACCAAACATACAAGATCAGTTTGAGGAATGGATTCAACAGTATATCCATCTGCTCTAACTAACATAAGCTGAAGCATTCGCATGTCCAGCTAACAAGCTGCGTATTGACAAATAATCTGGCGTATTTATATTGAGAGCCCTGCTTGTCAACCACTGTCTGAAATAGGACCTATTGTTTTGACAATGACTAGCCTAAATCTGTTACCACTATAAACTGTATGTACTTTGTGAGAACAGAAAGGTAGAGCAACAGTAATTCCAGTTGGCAGGGCTTAGCTAATGGTCAATTTACTGTCAGTTGAACTAGGTTCAAACAAACCTTGCCTGAAGTGCCAATGCCCCGTATGCAGCAGACTGCAATGACTGTCCAGGCTGCAAGCAGGCAGAGTACTATGGGCCAGTGGATTCCTCCAGAGTCGGCTATAGAGGCCGAACTATTCAAAGTCACTCGGTAAAAATAGTAATCCACAGTGGAGCTCCCTTGACACTCTGGAACAAATCCTGAAGGGTAAAGAAATAATCATCTGTAAGTGTACACGTCTACATCGGCGTACCAGTAGAGTTTGAGTGCTTCATGAGCATTTCTGTGTGTGTATTAAAATACCTGTGCCATTGTCATTGAGAGGACACTGGGTCCAAGGCAGTGGGTCTTGAAAGGAATTGAAGAGATACCACAGGATCCAGGCTACTATGGTGTTGTAGTAAAGTCCAATCAATAAGGAAACCAGCATGGATGCTATACCTGATCAATGAAATCATTAACTGATGTTATTATATTGCCTCTGCTTTGGAAGATTTGTGACAGTGACTATTTTACTAACCAACACCAGTCAGATAAGGGTTGATGGCTCTCCACACTCCCACACTGCCTTTCCTGAGACGCTGGCCGATAGCAAACTCCAACAGCAGGAGAGGCATTCCTTCCAGCACCAGCAGAATCAGGTAGGGAATCAAAAACGCACCTGAAAAATGTATGTTATAAGTGGTTGGGAGGTTGAAAACGTTAGAATTCTAATGAAGGTTTTTTATTTGGAAAATGTACAAATCTCACTTAAGGAACAGGAAACTGGACATTGCAGCGTTAATTGCACGTATCTGATCCAAGCTAACAGCAACCGTCGTGGCCTTTTTTTGATAGGCAACGGGGTCACAACAGTGAGTGTTAGGGTTATTAATGTTACAGGTGCAGTGATCTAATATGTTGCACTGTCTCTTTAACAGGTTGCCTCTTTTCTTTGTGGTAATTCTACCGTTAAAATTAATTGATCCGTCGTTCCAAGACATTCTCAATCCGAATTTATCAAATATCGACGGTTGGTCAATGACCCTAAGCTTCAAACTACGACCGTCTAGGTTCCCTTCTTGCGTTGGTTTTTGGAGGTGTAAGGGCACACATAGCGTCTTTTCAAAATAAGCTTTGGTCTTCAGGGGAAGGCAACAACACCACTTAAGGGGAGAAGAGTGTGGTTGATGTTAACTTGACTCACATTTCACACTAAAATATCTAAACTACAGGATGGATTGCCAAACTAGTTTTTGCTCACATTCATGGTTCCCAGAGGACAAATCCTATTGACTTTTGTCAAAGGCAAAGTTTATAAACACAGATTTTTAATACAATTTAGTGATTTGTTAAATACAATTTCAAAAACACTGCAGACTAAAATGTGTCATTATTATTTAACAATCAGCATATTGTCACATTACTGTGACTCATGACATGGACTATGGACAGTGGTTTTAACCGTATTGGCATGAAGCCTTTTGTTAACAATTCACAGAAACACAACAATCTATCTCTTCCAGCAGTATGCATGCCTTTGAAAACCTGTCCCACTTCCTGTGGCTCAATCACAATGACCCACTAAACACACAACACA
Source organism: Cyclopterus lumpus (assembly GCF_009769545.1). Taxonomy (NCBI): domain Eukaryota; kingdom Metazoa; phylum Chordata; class Actinopteri; order Perciformes; family Cyclopteridae; genus Cyclopterus; species Cyclopterus lumpus. The sequence goes on along the minus strand of NC_046976.1, from coordinate 15,021,641 downwards.
GACATAAGCACAGTGAATTAATTAGTTCAGTTTCAACCGCAACCAATATACAGCTCTGTCTGTAGCTCACATGTCAGGGTAAAGGTTAGCTATAAAGGGATCTTACTCTTAAGAATCATTAATGTAACTCAATGGTGATTTAATGACACTCTGGTGTAGCCTTGAATGAGTGATGTATTTAACTTCCCTTCACTTATAGGTCTTACTGAATGGTGATGTTATTGAAAAACAAATAGTTAAGTTCTTAGTTTAGATATTTGAGATTATATAGAAATACGCCGTGACATGAATTCCCAAAAGATAACTAAAATTCACTCCTAGGTACCTCAACCACACTAATTTGTCAAACACTCATGTGACAACTTTGTCTTACCTCCTCCATGAGTCTGACACAAGTAAGGGAATCGCCACACGTTACCGAGCCCAATGCAGAAGCCCACACAGGTGAGCATGTACTGGGCTTTGTTGTCCCACTTGGGCCTGTCCCCTGTCTCCTTCTCCATCCTGTCCAGATCCTCATGAGTAGGGATCCTATTATCCAGTCCCGGGTTAGGAAATACCAGTCTCATGGTCACCCTACTGAAGCTGAGAAGTTACACTGTCGTTCGTGGAAGTCCAAGTGAGCACTTAAGTGTCACCCTGCAACTCTGAACGACGTTTATGATCTTTTACTTTATCTGGTGCAAATAACAGATAAGCCAAAGCACACTCTCTGCACTGTTTTTACACTACCAGTTTAATAATACATTATGAAATTATAGCGGCGATCCAATCCTGGATTAGGAAGTACCAGTCTCAGAACGATACCCTGTGCTGAAGCAAAGAAGGGTCAAATCCTAATCTCCACCCTTATTCTTTGAAGGCGGCTGAAAACTGTCAGTTTTTTGGCAACGCCCCCTGATGATGTTGCCTGCTCTCATCTGCTTTCACTTCGTGGCGCAGTTCAACTCAAACAAACCTAATTGTCTGTATGATCCATAAGGAGCACTAAGCAATCCTGTAAGAAGTTTATGATCTTTACCTTTTATCCGTTGCTGGCCATATATAAGCCAAGTGCAAACTCAGTCATTCAGCCAAATGCAGAATTGGTTTCCAAAATGTACCCTGATGATAAGGAGCCCACAGACTGAAGCTACCTTGCCCGGACAAGGGAAACCGGGGCACCCTCCCGGAGCCAGACCCAGGAGGGAAGCTCGTTGACGAGCGTCTGGTGGCCGGGCTTTCGCCCATGGGGCCCGGTCGGGCTCAGCCCGAAAAAACATCATGGAGCAGCAGTCACCCTGTGGACCCACCACCCGCAGGGAGAATTATCGGGGTCGGGTGCTATGTAGACCGGGCGGCGGGGCCGATCGCTGGCGGCATAGACTAGCTCTAGGGACGTGGAACGTCACCTCACTAGCGGGGAAAGAGCCGGAGCTGGTGCAGGAGGTGGAGCGGTACCAGCTAGATATAGTTGGGCTCACCTCCACGCACAGCATGGGCTCTGGAACCAAGCTCCTGGAGAAGGGTTGGACTTTGTCCTTTTCTGGAGTTGCTCAGGGTGAGAGGCGCCGGGCGGGAGTGGGGATACTCACGAGCCCCCGGCTGAGCGCCGCTGTGTTGGAGTTTTCCCCGGGGAACGAGAGGGTCGCCTCCCTGCGCCTACGGGTTGCGGGGAGTAAGGCTCTGACTGTTGTTTGTGCTTATGCGCCGGTGGCAGGGGTCCTGGAAAGGGCGCCACCTGCCGACTCCATAGTTCTCCTTGGAGACTTCAACGCTCACGTGGGCAATGACAGAGAAACCTGGCGGGGCGTGATTGGGAGGAACGGCTTGCCCGATCTGAACCCGAATGGTGTTTTGTTGTTGGACTTCTGTGCTAGCCACAGTTTGTCCATAACGAACACCATGTTCGAACATAAGGTGGCTCATAAGTGTACCTGGTACCAGAACACCTTAGGCCTGAGATCAATGATCGACTTTGTAATCGTATCATCTGATCTGCGGCCGTATGTCTTGGACACTCGGGTGAAGAGAGGAGCAGAGCTGTGAACTGATCACCACCTGGTGGTGAGTTGGATCAGATGGCGGGGGACTCGGCTAGAAAGACCTGGCAAGCCCAAACGTGTAGTGAGGGTGAACTGGGAACGTCTGGCAGAGGATCCTGTCCGGGAGGTCTTCAACTCCCACCTCCGGAAGAACTTCTCACAAATCCCGAGGGAGGCTGGGGACATGGAATCCGAGTGGACCTTGTTCAAAGCCTCTATTGTGGACGCGGCTGCTCGGGGCTGTGGCCGGAAGGTCATCAGTGCCTGTCGTGGCGGCAACCCGAGAACCCGGTGGTGGACACCGGAGGTGAGGGAAGCCGTCAAACTGAAGAAGGAGGCCTTTCGGGCCTGGCTGGCCCAGGGGTCTCCTGAAGCAGCTGACGGGTACCGGCGGGCCAAAAGGGCTGCAGCGGCGATGGTCGCGGAGGCTAAAACTCGGGCATGGGAGGAGTTCGGGGAGGCCATGGAGAAGGACTTTCGGTTGGCCTCAAGGAAGTTCTGGCAAACCATCCGACGGCTCAGGAAGGGAAAGCAGGGTCTACCCCAGGCTGTTCTCAGCAGGGGGGGGGGAACTGCTGACCCGGACTGGGGACATCGTCGGGCGGTGGAAAGAGCACTTTGAGGAACTCCTAAACCCGGCCAACATGTCCCCCGGAGAGGGGGCAGCGCCGGAAGACTTTGGGGTGGATTCACCCATATCCCTGGCAGAGGTCGCTAAGGTAGTCAAAAAGCTCCTTGGTGGCAAGGCGCCAGGGGTGGATTAGATCCGCCCTGAGATGCTGAAAGCGCTGGACATTGTTGGGCTGTCTTGGTTGACACGCCTTTTCAGTGTCGCATGGGGGTCGGGAACAGTGCCCATGGACTGGCAGACCGGGGTGGTGGTTCCCATCTTCAAGAAGGGGGACCGGAGAGTGTGCTTGAACTATCGTGGTATCACACTGCTCAGCCTCCCGGGAAAAGCTTAATGCCAGGGTGCTGGAGAGGAGGCTCCGACCGCTTGTCGAACCTCAGATTCAAGACTCGCAAGATTACTGGAGGGGTCCTGGGAGTTTGCCCAACCAGTTTACATGTGCTTTGTAGACCTGGAGAAGGCTTTCGACCGGATCCCTCTGGGTTTTTTGTGGGGGGTGCTGTGGGAGTATGGGGTGCCGGACCCGTTGGCACGGGCCATCCGGTCTCCGTACGCCTGCAGTAGGAGCTGTGTTCGTCTCCTCGGTAGTAAGTCAGACACGTTCCCGGTGGGTGTTGGCCTCCGCCAGGGCTGCCCTTTATCACCGGTCCTGTTCGTGACCTTCATGGACAGGATATCTAGGCGCAGCCAGGGGGCGGAGAGGATCCGGTTCGGGAGTCTCGGGATCGCCTCTCTGCTGTTTGCGGATGATGTGGTCCTGTTTGCCTCCTCGGACCGTGACCTCCAGCATTCACTGGGGCGTTTTGCAGCCGAGTGCGAAGCGGCAGGGATGAGAGTTAGCACCTCCAAATCTGAGGCCATGGTGCTCAGTTCAAGTATCTCGGGGTCTTGTTCACGAGTGAGGGTAAGATCGACAGGCGGATCGGTGCGGCTGCAGCAGTAAAACAGGCGCTGTACCGGTGCGTCTTGGTGAAGAGGGAGCTGAGCCGGAAGGCAAAGCTCTCCATTTACTGGTCGGTCTACGTTCCAACCCTCACCTATGGTCACGAACTCTGCGTTGTGACCGAAAGAACGAGATCTCGGATACAAGCGGCCGAAATGAGATTCCTCCGTAGGGTGGCCGGGCACCTCCAACTGGTAGGAGGCCCCGGGGAAGACCAAGGACACGCTGGAGGGATTATATCTCCCGGCTGGCCTTGGAACGCCTCGGGATCCCCCAGAATGAGCTGGAAAGTGTTGCGGGTGAGAGGGAGGCCTGGGTCTGCCTGCTGAACCTGCTGCCACCGCGACCCGACCCCGGATAAGCGGGTGATAATGGATGGATGGATGGATGGTTTCCAAAATGTAAAAGTAGTAATTGTTATGCTTAATCATTCACCTAATTTGTCTTAAAAAAAGAGGGAAAGGTTGCCATTGCTTTCTTAATTTGTTACTAAAGTGTTTTATTTCAAAGAAGTGTATTCATAATCATTGACAGTGTTAAGACCAGGGATGTAGAAAGATAATTGGATACAGCATTGGAAAATTCCTGCCTATGAAAGTTGCTCGTTGGCGCATAAAGCAAAAAGACTGCAGATTATTCAGATAAGAATTACCCAGATCTTCTGGAAATCTTCTGCAACCATGGGCCCATAGAACAAACCTACAAGCACTTTCTTTAACCCTGCCTCCAAGCCCCTGGTCCAGCCATGTTCTCATTCTGTTGAACTGAGGTAGGAAAATAACTCTGGATTTGACTATTAGTGCATTCTACAACTCTTAGGACCTAATGTATTAAATCAGGGTTTCGAAGTGATCGTAAATTGATTTGAAGCATCTTTCCCAATGTAAGTCTATGGGAAAAAATGGGAAAAATCACATGAAAGACTACAGAAGTTGTGATTCCACCACTAGGCCGCAATGCAAATCTTGCTTCTTCAAAGTGGGAGCTTAGTAAAGACAAAAAATTAAACTAGAGATTTCATGGTTTTATAAAAAAATTGTTGCCAGAAACCTCATTCCACATGATTTATTTTAATTAACCACACCTTTTGTTCTTAATTCTGAACTGTTGAGAGGATTAGTAACATATTATACTGACAGCGTGAGTGCAGTAATATACTCAAACATAAAAAGAAACTTATCGAAACAATAGCCCTTGTAATGAAGACCCTCCACTGCTGGCTTATAGTCGTCCACAATATACGCATTACACACAAGTATTCTAAAAAGGACTGATGCCATGAATTATTATTTTTTTTTAAATGCCTAATGTTTGTCAAAGGTTATAACACTAATTAGCTCCTCTATTGGAGATTATTTACAATTTTGTAAACTTATATAAAAGAATAGTTTTACATTGTTGGAAACAGAGTTTCGATGATATTGCTTGCACTCTCATACTGTATATGTGATGAATATATATTCCTACAGCAAAGAATCTGTAATTTGTGTTTGGTAATAAGAGAAAAAACAGGGAAGCAGCTCGGCTCAAAAACAAATTGTGATTTTACGACTTTATTATTTTATTCTTCAGGAAGAAACATCATGGAGCAGACCCTGTGGACTCACCAAGCATTGGGGTCGGGTACTATATAGAATGGGCAGCGGGCCGGGCAAGCCGATCACCGGCAGCATAGACTAGCTCTAGGGATGTGGAACGTCACCTCGCTATAGTGGGGAAAGAGCCAGAGCTGGTGCGGGAGGTGCAGCGGTACCAGCTAGATATAGTTGGGCTCACCTCTACGCACAGCACTGGCTCTGGAACAAAGCTCCTGGAGAAGGGTTGGACTTTGTCCTTTTATGGAGTTGCCTAGGGTGAGAGGCGCCGGGGCGGGAGTGGGGATACTTGATGGAACAGTCAGCTGCCGTGTCTTAAAATTTAAATAGGTCCAATACAACAAGATATCATATTAGCAGGCTATGAGTACGTTTGAGTATAATGATACGGCAGCATTACATTTGCACAAAACACACACAATATGATTAGAACTATGAATACTTCACCTGAGTGCATCAACATTACATCAGTATTGTACTTTAAGACTCATGCATTTTGTTGTATTCTGAAACGTATGCTTTTAAAACAGTTTAGAACTTTTTTTACACTTTTTTTTTGCAGCAAATAAAAAAACAGCCTACATAATGCATACACAGGCACTGCAAGACTGGGGATGCCCGCCATGAGAAAAATGATCACGTTGATCCATGAGGGGTACGGTACTAATGCCAGAGACGGGAATTCCTCCTGTAGACCAGAAAACAGTATGATTAGTGCATTTGGTATATATATATAGTGGCTGTCCAACAATTGCTGACGTATGGTTATAGACTGACTAGTTGTTTATGATATGTTGCAACACAAAGTGTGTGTGCTTACAGAGTTTGGATCCCAGACTAAGTAGGTGAGCTCTTCTTGGACTTGTGTCACCATGTAGAAAACTAAAATAACCAGAACGATGAGAGGACTAATGAACCTCCATGTAACCTGCCAGAAGATGCCGGGCTTATGTCCAACCATGAACTCCAAGTCCTCATTGAACCTGCAACACAAGAAGGTTTTGATTAGCTTTGACAAGTTTTGAAATGTGTCATGACATGATCCATGTTACACTGGATGGTCACACAGGCCTTATGCTGCTCATGCTGTATGGTTATTTGCAGCACATATCAAGGAGAATGATAACAAAAACATATTTGCTAGAATAGTCTGAATAAGTACTAACCTATCTATACCGTAGATGTACACAACAGCTATCATCTCAAACAATCCAATGGTCAGAAGTGGAACTGATCCAGCGAAATTGTCAAAGAGAGTTACCCAATAAATCCCTGAATGCAGCGCAAACAGGAGACAGATGATAAAGGCGACAGCGCATGTTACTCCTGAAACACACGCGCACAAAAACAAGGCAATAGTGTTAAAACACAAGCCAGAGACAAACAACGAAAGATGTTTAAATGAAAAATTGATTGAGTTGATTATTAAAACAAAATTACCAGTGAGTAATTCATGTGGCCATTTTTTAGGGAATACATTCAGATCTTTCAATGGCATCACCACTCCCTCAATGTTGCCAAACAGAGATGAAAGTCCCAAGCAGAGAAGCATGACGAAGAAGAGAACAGACCAGAAAGGAGAGCCGGGCATCTTGGTGATTGCTTCTGTGAACACAATGAAGGCCAGACCTGTTCCTTCCACTCCCTGCATAAACACAAGTTAGAAACAAAGCAAATAAGAGAAATAAGTTGAATAACTTGGTAATCTGATAGATATTCATCAATATAGCCACCTCACTGAGAAGTGTCTGTATGTCACAGGTGTTGATGTCCAATCCAAGAACAGTATCTGGATAGGAGTTGTTGAGATGAATAAGAGCTGCCTCGTAGTTGCTTGTAGTGATGTTGTCTTCAGGAAGGTCAAATGCATTTAATAGTGTCAGGATGTTACTAGGGAGAAAATATGTAACAGATTAGTAATTTAACACTACTTTACTGAAATGTACCTGAAGGAATGAATTCAGATTGTTCAAGTCTATGTGAATACAAAACTCACATGCCCATCCATGCATTGAAAGAGTTAGCTAACTGGTTACTGTAATCATCACTAAAAAGTGAGTGACTCACTACTACTGCGATGTAAAAGGTGGGGGACATCTGCAGACCTTCCTCTATGCAGAAATGCATGTCGAAGTTTAGCGAGAGCCCTTTCATTTATGTCCCACTTGCTAGCTAATTGCAGCTGCTCTGATAGAGTGGTTACCGCCAAGCCCCCAGAAAGAGCGCCACATTTAAGGCAATAGTTGGCACATAATGGAATTACAATTTTATAAATAGCCCTTATTAAAATCATATGGTCCTAAAACTGATAAAATGCACTAATAGCTAAATTGAGTTATCATGCCGAGACCGATCTTGTGCAGCATTGAAACGCTAGGATTGGCCAGTCATCCAACCAGTGGTACTGGTGACGGGATTTGTTAGGATCATATGCCCTAGCCAATGGGCTATCCTGACCCTAACTACTCATGGTCAAATGCCTAACCTATCCTATTGTCTCTGCCTCAACCAGCTATACAGGGTGGGTCTCACCAAGAAAAGCAGTGGGATTCCTAATAACGCATGACTGAGATCCAGAACGAGTCTGGACTACAGAAAGCTTGACAGATATATGCCAGGCAGACACACATTTTACAACCTCGTAGCTAAACTGAACGGCGCTAGCTGGGGATACTTATTGGCAAAGTGGCTGCTTGTGTCCAGAACAATGGCTGCAACATTGTGGCTGCTAACTCTTGATGGATTCAACCTGTTTGTATAACGGGTTATTGTTGCAGTTGGGCAACTTGTTAGGCACTTCCACCACGGCACTAATCTTAACTGAACAATTCTACACCCCTCCACCAAGTTTAATGAAAATCAGACAGACCAACAAACAAAGTCGTAACTCTTATGGGCATGTGAGTGAAGAGTATGATTTACAGATGGATCAACAGCATTTTGATGTTTGGCAATTTCTTGTAAAGGAAAAAATAGAAGGCCCACTTAATTTGTTCAAGTCCCAAACATGTTGAAATCCACATCATGCGAATACTCACTCGCTGATACAGTTGTCATATTGCTCTGTAGCTCTAAAGCCAATGATGGAGTAGGTCACTGTGGCAGCATAGATTGAGGTCAGGCCAGTTATGACTGACAAGATCACAGCATCTTGTACGCAGTTGTTGCTTGGAAAAAGAAATAAGCAAAAAAACAGACAAACGTTGACTTTGGGTCTGAGAATGGCTATTACCTCTTTTCAATAAAAGTAAGCAAAGTAAGACTTGAACTTCACATTAAGAACTATAGGACCTTTCAACGTCTCTTACTGAACAGGGTTGTAGCTTGAGAAGGAGATGAGGCATCCCCAACCCAAACCAAAGGAATAGAAGACCTGGGCACCTGCATCCAGCCAAGTTGTTGGTTTAATCAACTCATTCACCTGCAGGAGCGAGGTATACATTGTGATGTGGCTTTGAGCAATGAGATATAACTTTTCTATCAAGATTTGAAACATACGTCTGGTGTGAAGAGGAACTTTAATCCACTCAGGGAGCCTTTAAGAGTCAGTCCACGGATCAGGAAGATGGCCAGCACTATGTACGGCAGAATGGCCGTGACGTACACTGCCTGAGGTCATGAAAACAAAACATGGAATCATAGATAATGGACATCAGTTTTTTTTATTTGCTAAACCCCTCCTTCAAATATAAATTGTCCAATCATAGCTCAGAAACCATAGGTTCAGAGGTCCATGTGTCAAGCGTTGGATTTTTTTTCCATATGCAAATAGAGTGCATGGAGCTGTACATTGAGCAATACTCTGTATCCAAAGAGTTTAGAAGGTACCCTCTCGAAAACCAAACATACAAGATCAGTTTGAGGAATGGATTCAACAGTACATCCATCTGCTCTAACTAACATAAGATGAAGCATTCGCCTGTCCAGCTAAAAAACTGGGTATTGACAAATAATCTGGCGTATTTATATTGAGAGCCCTTCTTGTAAACCACTGTCTGAAATAGGACCCATTGTTGTGACAATGATTAGCCTAAATCTGTTACCACTATAAACTGTATGCACTTTGTGAGACTAGAAACGTAGAGCAACAGTAATTCCAGTTGGCAGGGCTTAGCTAACGGTCAATTTGCTGTCAGTTGAACTAGGTTCAAACAAACCTTGCCTGAAGTGCCAATGCCCCGTATGTAGCAGACTGCAATGACTGTCCAGGCTGCAAGCAGGCAGAGTACTATGGGCCAGTGGATTCCTCCAGAGTCGGCTATAGAGGCTGAACTATTCAAAGTCACTCTATAAAAATAGTAATCCCTTTTTTTGATAGGCAACGGGGTCACAACAGTGAGTGTTAGGGTTATTAGTGTTACAGGTGCAGTGATCTAATATGTTGCTCTATCTCTTTAACAGGTTGCCTCTTTTCTTTGTGGTAATTCTACCGTTAAAATGAATTGATCCGTCGTTCCAAGACATTCTCAATCCGAATTTATCAAATATCGACGCTTTGTCAATGACCCTAAGCTCCAAACTACGACCGTCTAGGTACCCTTCTTGCGTAGGTTTTGGAGGTGTAAGGGCACGCATAGCGTCTTTTCAAAATAAGCTTTGGTCTTCAGGGGAAGGCAACAAAACCACTTAAGGGGAGAAGAGTGTGGTTGATGTTAACTTTTATATTACATTACATGTCATTTAGCTGACGTTTTTATCCAAAGCGACTTACAATAAGTGCATTAAACCATGAGTCCAAACTCAGAACATCAAGAATCAAGCAAGTACAATTTCTTCAATAACGTTAAACTACAGAATACTATCTGTAAGAGACATTTAAGTGCTACTAAAGTGCTAAACAACAAAGTGCTATCGGTAAGGGACATTTAAGTGCTACTAGAGTGCTACTACGGCTCTACCTTCACTATTCAAGGTATAGTCGAAAAAGATGTGTTTTTAGTTTGCGACGGAAGATGTAGAGACTTTCTGCTGTCCTGATGTCAATGGGGAGCTTGTTCCACCAATGAGAAGCCAGCACAGCAAACAGTCGTGATTTTGTTGAGTGTTTAGCTCGAAGTGAAGGAGCTACAAGCCGATTGGCAGAAGTCGAGCGAAGTGAACGGGCTGGGGTGTACGGTTTGACCATGTCCTGGATGTAGACCGGACCCGATCTGTTCGCAGCACGGTACGCAAGTACCAATGTTTTGAAGCGGATGCGGGCGGCCACCGGTAACCAGTGAAGGTCGCGGAGAAGCGGAGTAGTGTGAGTAAATTTCGGGAGGTTGAAGACCAGTCGAGCAGCTGCATTCTGGATGAGCTGTAGAGGTCGAATGGCATTAGCAGGTAGACCTGCCAGGAGGGAGACTTGACTCATTTCACACTAAAATATCTAAACTACAGGATGGATTGCCGAACCAGTCTTTGCTCATGTTCATGGTTCCCAGAGGACAAATCCTATTGACTTTTGGCTTAGGCAACGTTTATGACACAGATTTTTAATACAATTTAGTGATTTGTTAATGCCCAAAAAATACAGTTTCAAAATACTGCAGACTAAAATGTGTAATTATTATTTAACAATCAACATTACTGTGACTCATGACATGGACTATGGACAGTGGTTTTAACTATATTGGTGTGAAGCCTTTTGTTAACAATTTACAGAAACACAACAATCTATCTCTTCCAGTATGCATGCCTTTGAAAACCTGTTCCACTTTGTGTGGCTCAATCACAATGACCCACTAAACACACAACACAGTCATAAGCACAGTGAATTAATTAGTTCAGTTTCAACCGCAACCAATATACAGCTCTGTCTGTAGCTCATATGTCACAGTAAAGGCTAGCTATAAAGGGATCTTACTCTTAAGAATCATTAATGTAACTCAATGGTGATTTAATGACACTGGTGTAGCCTTGAATGAGTGATGTATTTAACTTCCCTTCACTTATAGGTCTTACTAAATAGTGATTTTATTGAAAAACAAATAGTTAAGTTCTTAGTTTAGTTATTTGAGATTATATAGAACAACTACGCCATGACATGAATTCCCAAAATATAACTAAAATTCACTCCTAGGTACCTCAACCGCACTAATTTGTTAAACACTCATGTGACAACTTTGTCTTACCTCCTCCATGAGTCTGACACAAGTAAGGGAATCGCCACACGTTACCGAGCCCAATGCAGCAGCCTACAAGGGTGATCATGTACTGGGCTTTGTTGTCCCACTTGGGCCTGTCCCCTGCCTCCTTCTCCATCCTGTCCAGATCCTCATGAGTAGGGATCCTATTATCCAGTCCCGGGTTAGGAAATACCAATCTCATGGTCACCCTACTGAAGCTGAGAAGTTACACTGTCGTTCGTGGAAGTCCAAATGAGTACTTAAGTGTCACCCTGCAACTCTGAAGGACATTTATGATCTTTTACTTTATCTGGTGCAAATCACAGATAAGCCAAAGCACACTCTCTGCACTGTTTTTACACTACCAGTTTAATAATACATTATGAAATTATAGCAGTGATCCAATCCTGGATTAGGAAGTTCCAGTGTCAGAATGAACACCTGTGCTGAAGCAAAGAAGGGTCAAATCCCAATCTCCACCCTTATTCTTTGAAGGCGGCTGAAAACTGTCAGTTTTTTGGCAACGCCCCCTGATGATGTTGCCTGCTCTCATCTGCTTTCACTTCGTGGCGCAGTTCAACTCAAACAAACCTAATTGTCTGTATGATCCATAGGGAGCACTAAGCAATCCTGTAAGAAGTTTACGATCTTTACCTTTTTTCTGTTGCTGGCCATATATTAGCCAAGTGCAAACTCAGTCATTCAGCCAAATGCAGAATCGGTTTCCAAATTGTAAAAGTAGTAATTGTTATGCTTAATCATTCACCTAATTTGTCTTAAAAAAAGAGGGAAAGGTTCCCATTGCTTTGTTAATTTGTTAGTGTTTTATTTCAAAGAAGTGTATTCATAATCATTGACAGTGTCAGGATCTGTAGTGTTGTGTCGTGTTTCCTGTTTTATTTTGAAGTCCTTGTCTCTCGTGTCCTCTGTTTCTCTCCACTTCCTGTCCCTGTGATTGTCTGCCCTGTCCCTGATTGTTTCCTCCTGTGTCCAATCACCTGCACCAGCCCTCTGTATTTAAGTCCTGTTCATGTCATTCCCCTTGGTCGGTTCGTCTTGTCTAGATCGTGGAAGATCTTGTGTGTAAGACTGTTTTGTATCCTGTTTTTGAATCCTGTTTTTGGATCCTGTTGAGCAATAAAGTTGCTTTTCCATCGTTGACGGCGTTTGGGTCCTGTGTTTCGAGCTGCACATAACAGACAGTGTTAAGACCAGGGATGTAGAAAGATAATTGGATACAGCATTGGAAAATTCCTGCCTATGAAAGTTGCTCATTGGCGCATAAAGCAAAAAGACTGCAGATTATTCAGATTAGAATTACCCAGATCTTCTGGCAATCTTCTGCAACCATGGGCCCATAGAACAAACCTACAAGCACTTTCTTTAACCCTGCCTCCAAGCCCCTGGTCCAGCCATGTTCTCATTCTGTTGAACTGAGGTAGGAAAATAACTCTGGATTCGACTATTAGTGCATTCTACAACTCTTAGGACCTAATGTATTAAATCAGGGTTTCGAAGTGATCGTAAATTGATTTGAAGCATCTTTCCCAATGTAAGTCTATGGGAAAAAATGGGAAAAATCACATGAAAGACTACAGAAGTTGTGATTCCACCACTAGGCCGCAATGCAAATCTTGCTTCTCCAAAGTGGGAGCTTAGTAAAGACAGAAAATTAAACCAGAGATTTCATGGTTTTATAGAAAAATCGTTGCCAGAAACCTCATTCCACATGATTTATTTTAATTAACCACTTCCTTTTGTTCTTAAATCTGAACTGTTGAGAGAATAAGTAACATATTATACTGACAGCGTGAGTGCAGTAATATACTCAAACATAAAAAGAAACTTATTGAAACAATAGCCCTTGTAATGAAGACTCTCCACTGCTGGCGTACAGTCCTCCACAATATACTTGTATATTTTAAAAATGCCTAATGTTTGTCAAAGGTTATAACACTAATTAGCTCCTCTATTGGAGATTATTTACAATTTAGAAAACTTATATAAAAGAATAGTTTTACATTGTTGGAAACAGTTTCGATGATATTGATAGCACTCTCATACTGTATATGTGATGAATATATATTCCTACAGCAAAGAATCTGTAATTTGTGTTTTGGTAAAAAGAGAAAAAACAGGGAAGCAGCTCGGCTCAAATACAAATTGTGATTTTACGACTTTGTTATTTTATTCTTCGTGAAGAAACATCATGGAGCAGACCCTGTGGACTCACCAAGCATTGGGGTCGGGTACTATATAGAATGGGCAGCGGGCCGGGCAAGCCGATCACCGGCAGCATAGACTAGCTCTAGGGATGTGGAACGTCACCTCGCTATAGTGGGGAAAGAGCCAGAGCTGGTGCGGGAGGTGCAGCGGTACCAGCTAGATATAGTTGGGCTCACCTCTACGCACAGCACTGGCTCTGGAACAAAGCTCCTGGAGAAGGGTTGGACTTTGTCCTTTTATGGAGTTGCCTAGGGTGAGAGGCGCCGGAGTGGGGATACTTGATGGAACAGTCAGCTGCCTTGTCTTAAAATTTGAATAGGTCCAATACAACAAGATATCATATTAGCAGGCTATGAGTACGTTTGAGTATAATGATACGGCAGCATTACATTTGCACAAAACACACACAATATTATCAGAACTATGAATACTTCACCTGAGTGCATCAACATTACATCAGTATTGTACTTTAAGACTCATGTATTTTGTTGTATTCTGAAACGTATGCTTTTAAAACAGTTTAGGACTTTTTTACACTGTTTTTTTGCAGCAAATAAAAAACAGCCTACATAATGCATACACAGGCACTGCAAGACTGGGGATGCCCGCCATGAGAAAAATGATCACGTTGATCCATGAGGGGTACGGTACTAATGCCAGAGACGGGAATTCCTCCTGTAGACCAGAAAACAGTATGATTAGTGCATTTGGTATAGAGTGGCTGTCCAACAATTGCTGACGTATGGTTATAGACTGACTAGTTGTTTATGATATGTTGCAACACAATGTGTGTGTGCTTACAGAGTTTGGATCCCAGACTAAGTAGGTGAGCTCTTCTTGGACTTGTGTCACCATGTAGAAAACTAAAATAACCAGAACGATGAGAGGACTAATGAACCTCCATGTAACCTGCCAGAAGATGCCGGGCTTATGTCCGACCATATACTCCAAGTCCTCATTGAACCTGCAACACAAGAAGGTTTTGATTAGCTTTGAAAAGTTTTGAAATGTGTCATGACATGACCCATGTTACACTGGACTTAAGTAGGTCGGTCACAGAGGCCGAGCCTTATGCTCCTCATGCTGTATGGTTATTTGCAGCACATATCAAGGACAATGATAACAAAAGAAGAAGAATGATAACAACAATATTAACGTTTGCTAAAATAGTCTGAATAATAACTAACCTGTCTATACCGTAGATGTACACAACAGCTATCATCTCAAACAATCCAATGGTCAGAAGTGGAACTGATCCAGCGAAATTGTCAAAGAGAGTTACCCAATAAAGCCCTGAATGCTGCGCAAACAGGAGACAGATGATAAAGGCGACAGCGCATGTTACTCCTGAAACACACGCACACAAAAACAAGGCAATTGTGTTAAAACATAAGCCAGAGACAAACACCAAAAATGTTTAATTAGATGATGGAAAATTGATTGAGTTTATTATTAAAACAAAATTACCAGTGAGTAATTCATGGGACCATTTTTTAGGGAACACATTCAGATCTTTCAGTGGCATCACCACTCCCTCAATGGTGCCAAACAGAGATGAGAGTCCCAAGCAGAGAAGCATGACGAAGAAGAGAACAGACCAGAAAGGAGAGCCGGGCATCTTGGTGATTGCTTCTGTGAACACAATAAAGGCCAAACCTGTTCCCTCCCCTCCCTGCATAAACACAAGTTAGAAACAAAGCATATAACAGAAATAACTTGAATAACTTGGTAATCTGATAGATATTCATCAATATAGCCACCTCACTGAGAAGTGTCTGTATGTCACAGGTGTTGATGTCCAATCCAAGAACAGTATCTGGATAGGAGTTGTTGAGATGAATAAGAGCTGCCTCGTAGTTGCTTGTAGTGATGTTGTCTTCAGGAAGGTCAAAGGCATTTAATAGTGTCAGGATGTTACTAGGGAGAAAATATGTCACAGATTAGTAATTTAACACTACTTTACTGGAATGTACCTGAAGGAATGAATCAGATTGTTCAAGTCTATGTGAATACAAAACTCACATGCCCATCCATGCATTGAAATAGTTAGCTAACTGGTTACTGTAATCATTCCTCTTGTCAATACTCACTAAAAAGTGAGTGACTCACTACTACTGCGATGTAAAAGGTGGGGGACATCTGGAGACCTTCCTTTATGCAGAAATGCATGTCGAAGTTTAGTTAGAGCCCTTTCATTTATGTCCCACTGGCTAGCTAATTGCAGCTGCTCTGATGGAGTTGCTACCACAAAGAGCGCCAGAATTAAGGCTATAGTTGGCAAATAATGGAATTACAATTTTATAAATAGCCCTTATTAAAATCATAAGATCCTAAAACTGATAAAATGCACTAATAGCTGAATCGAGTTATCATGCCGAGACCCATCTTGTGCAGCATTGAAGCGCTAGGATTGGCCAGTCATCCAACCAGTGGTACTGGTGACGGGATTTGTTAGGGTCATATGCCCTGGCCAATGGGCTATCCTGACCATAACTACTCAAGCCTAACCTATCATATTGTCTCTGCCTCAACCAGCTACACAGGGTGGGTCTCACCAAGAAAAGCAGTGGGATTCCTAATAACACATGACTGAGGCCCAGAACGAGTCTGGACTGCAGAAAGCTTGACAGATATATGCCAGGCAGACACACATTTTATAACCTCGTAGCTAAACTGAATGACGCTAGCTGGGGAGACTTATTGGCAAAGTGGCTGCGTGTGTCCAGAACAATGGCTGCAACATTGTGGCTGCTAACTCTTCTGGGCGAGTGAGCTGGGGATTGCCTATTTGGAGCAGCTGGCGATAATGATGGATTCAACCTGTTTGTATAACGGGTTATTGTTGCAGTTGGGCAACTTGTTAGGCACTTCCACCACGGCACTAATCTTAACTGAACAATTCTACACCCCTCCACCAAGTTGAATGAAAATCGGACAAGTAGTCCATAATAATCCATCTGACAAACAGACAGACCAACAAACGAAGTCGTAACTCTTATGGGCATGTGAGTGAAGAGTATGATTTACAGATGGACCAACAGCATTTTGATGCTTGGCAATTTCTTGTAACGGAAAAAAAAGAAGGCCCACTTAATTTGTTCAAGTCCCAAACATGTTGAAATCCACATCATGCAAATACTCACTCGCTGATACAGTTGTCATATTGCTCTGTAGCTCTAAAGCCAATGATGGAGTAGGTCACTGTGGCAGCATAGATTGAGGTCAGGCCAGTTATGACTGACAAGATCACAGCATCTTGTACGCAGTTGTTGCTTGGAAAAAGAAATAAGCAAAAAAACAGACAAACGTTGACTTTGGGTCTGAGAATGGCTATTACCTCTTTTCAATAAAAGTTAGCAAAGTGAAAGTTGAACTTCAAATTAACAACCATAGGACCTTTCAATGTCTCTTACTGAACAGGGTTGTAGCTTGAGAAGGAGATGAGGCCTCCCCAACCCACACCAAAGGAATAGAAGACCTGGGCACCTGCATCCAGCCAAGTTGTTGGTTTAATCAACTCATTCACCTGCAGGAGCGAGGTATACATTGTGATGTGGCTTTGAGCAATGAGATATAACTTTTCTATCAAGATTTGAAACATACGTCTGGTGTGAAGAGGAACTTTAATCCACTCAGGGAGCCTTTAAGAGTCAGTCCACGGATCAGGAAGATGGCCAGCACTATATACGGCAGAATGGCCGTGACGTACACTGCCTGAGGTCATGAAAACAAAACATGGAATTATAGATAATGGACGTCAGTTTTTTTTTAAAACTTTTTTTTTCTTCTATTTGCTAAACCCCTCCTTCAAATATAAATCGTCCAATCAAGGTGTTTTTATTTTTTACCCTCTCGAAAACCAAACATACAAGATCAGTTTGAGGAATGGATTCAACAGTATATCCATCTGCTCTAACTAACATAAGCATTCGCATGTCCAGCTAACAAGCTGCGTGTTGACAAATAATCTGGCGTATTTATATTGAGAGCCCTGCTTGTCAACCACTGTCTGAAATAGGACCCATTTTTTTAACGATCACTAGCCTAAATCTGTTACCACTATAAACTGTATGTACTTTATGAGAACAGAAAGGTAGAGCAAAAGTTATTACAGTTGGCAGGGCTTAGTTAACGGTCAATTTACTGTCAGTTGAACTAGGTTCAAACAAACCTTGCCTGAAGAGCCAATGCCCTGTACGTAGCAGACACACATGACTGTCCAGGCTGCAAGCAGGCAGAGTACTATGGGCCAGTGGATTCCTCCAGAGTCGTCTATAGAGGCCGAACTATTCAAAGTCACTCGGTAAAAATAGTAATCCACAGTGGAGCTCCTTTGACACTCTGGAACAAATCCTGAAGGGGCAAGAAACAGTCATCTGTAAGTGTACAAGTCTACATCTGCGTACCAGTAGAGTTTGAGTGCTTCATGAGCATCTCTGTGTATGTATTAAAATACCTGTGCCATTGTCATTGAGAGGACACTGGGTCCAAGGCAGTGGGTCTTGAAAGGAATTGAAGAGATACCACAGGATCCAGGCTATTAAGGTGTTGTAGTAAAGTCCAATCAATAAGGAAACCAGCATGGATGCTATACCTGATCAATGAAATCATTATCTGATGTTATTATATTTCCTCTGCTTTGGAAGATTTGTGACAGAGCCTATTTTACTAACCAACACCAGTCAGATAAGGGTTGACGGCTCTCCACACTCCCACACTGCCTTTCCTGAGACGCTGGCCGATGGCAAACTCCATCAGCAGGAGAGGCATTCCTTCCAGCACCAGCAGAATCAGGTAGGGAATCAAAAACGCACCTGAAAAATGTATGTTATAAGTGGTTGGGAGGTTGAAAACGTTAGAATTCTAATGAAGGTTTTTTATTTATTTTATTTTATAGTTAAGACAAATGGGTTATGACAGAGTAAGTGGTTATCTGAAGTTTATTTTACAAAATGTACAAGTCACACACATTGCATCGTTAATTGCACGCGTCTGAACTAAGCTAACAGCAACTGTCGTTGCCCTTTTCTGATAGGCAACGGGGTCACACCAGTGAGTGTTAGGGTTATTAATGTTACAAGTGCAGGTGATCTAATATGTTGCACAAATCACACTTAAGGAACAGGAAACTGGACATTGCGGGCGTTAATTGCACGCATCTGATCTAAGCTAACAGCAACCGTCGTGGCCTTTTTTTGATAGGCAACGGGGTCACAACAGTGAGTGTTAGGGTTATTAATGTTACAGGTGCAGTGATCTAATATGTTGCACTGTCTCTTTAACAGGTTGCGTCTTTTCTTTGTGGTAATTCTACCGTTAAAATTAATTGATCCGTCGTTCCAAGACATTCTCAATCCGAATTGATCAACTATCGACGGTTGGTCAATGACCCTAAGCTTCAAACTACGACCGTCTAGGTTCCCTTCTTGCGTCGGTTTTTGGAGGTGTAAGGGCACACATAGCGTCTTTTCAAAATAAGCTTTGGTCTTCAGGGGAAGGCAACAAAATCACTTAAGGGGAGAAGAGTGTGGTTGATGTTAACTTGACTCACATTTCACACTAAAATATCTCAACTACAGGATGGATTGCCGAACCAGTTTTTGCTCATGTTCATGGTTCCCAGAGGACAAATCCTATTGACTTTTGGCAAAGGCAAAGTTTATAAACACAGATTTTTAATACAATTTAGTGATTTGTTAAATACAAATTCAAAAACACTGCAGACTAAAATGTGTCATTATTATTTAACAATCAGCATATTGTCACATTACTGTGACTCATGACATGGACTATGGACAGTGGTTTTAACTATATTGGCATGAAGCCTTTTGTTAACAATTCACAGAAACACAACAATCTATCTCTTCCAGCAGTATGCATGCCTTTGAAAACCTGTCCCACTTCCTGTGGCTCAATCACAATGACCCACTAAACACACAACACAGACATAAGCACAGTGAATTAATTAGTTCAGTTTCAACCGCAACCAATATACAGCTCTGTCTGTAGCTCATATGTCACAGTAAAGGTTAGCTATAAAGGGATCTTACTCTTAAGAATCATTAATGTAACTCAATGGTGATTTAATGACACTGGTGTAGCCTTGAATGAGTGATGTATTTAACTTCCCTTCACTTATAGGTCTTACTGAATGGTGATGTTATTGAAAAACAAATAGTTAAGTTCTTAGTTTAGATATTTGAGATTATATAGAAATACGCCATGACATGAATTCCCAAAAGATAACTAAAATTCACTCCTAGGTACCTCAACCACACTAATTTGTCAAACACTCATGTGACAACTTTGTCTTACCTCCTCCATGAGTCTGACACAAGTAAGGGAATCGCCACACGTTACCGAGCCCAATGCAGAAGCCCACACAGGTGAGCATGTACTGGGCTTTGTTGTCCCACTTGGGCCTGTCCCCTGCCTCCTTCTCCATCCTGTCCAGATCCTCATGAGTAGGGATCCTATTATCCAGTCCCGGGTTAGGAAATACCAATCTCATGGTCACCCTACTGAAGCTGAGAAGTTACACTGTCGTTCGTGGAAGTCCAAGTGAGCACTTAAGTGTCACCCTGCAACTCTGAACGACGTTTATGATCTTTTACTTTATCTGGTGCAAATCACAGATAAGCCAAAGCACACTCTCTGCACTGTTTTTACACTACCAGTTTAATAATACATTATACAATTATTGCGGCGATCCAATCCTGGATTAGGAAGTTCCAGTGTCAGAATGAACACCTGTGCTGAAGCAAAGAAGGGTCAATACCCAATCTTCACCCTTATTCTTTGAAGGCGGCTGAAAACTGTCCGACTTGATCGCAGTTTTTTGGCAATGCCCCCTGATGATGTTGCCTGCTCTCATCTGCTTTACTGGCGTGGCACAGTTCAACTCAAACAAACCTAATTGTCTGTATGATCCATATGGAGCACTAAGCAATCCTGTAAGAAGTTTACGATCTTTACCTTTTATCTGTTGCTGGCCATATATTAGCCAAGTGCAAACTCAGTCATTCAGCCAAATGCAGAATCGGTTTCCAAAATGTAAAAGTAGTAATTGTTATGCTTAATCATTCACCTAATTTGACTAAAAAACCACTTCAATTCAATTCAGTTTATGTTGTATAACCCAAAATCACAAATTACAAATGTGCCTCACAGGGCTTTACAATCTGTACACATACTACATCTCTGTCCCAGGACCTTACATTGGATCAGGAAAAACAGAAAAAAACCTTTCACAAGGAAAAAAGGGAAGAAACCTTCAGGAGGAGGATCCCTCTCCTCGGATGGACAGAAGCAATCCATGTCATGTGTACAGAATGAACAGCATTACAGAGTTCAACACATTCAAAGAATATGACAGAAATTATGAATAATGAGTAGTAGGCATGGACCACGATCCAGACCTCCACAATCCATGAAACAGAAGGAGGAAGAGAGGAGGGGGCATCACCAGGGCCATGGCAGGAGGCAGGGCCGGACCAATGAGGCCAGGTCCTTGAGGCAGGAAGCACAAAGAAGGAGGAAGGGCCATTGGGAAGGAGGCCAGACCATACTTACGAGCTCCCGGATGAGTTTTTCCCGGAGAACGAGAGAGTCGCCTCCCTGCGCCTATGGGTTGTGAGTAAGGCTCTGACTGTTGTTTGTGCTTATGCACCAAACAGGAGTATCCGGCCTTCTTGGAGTCGGTGCAATCCAACTCTATAGTTCTCCTCGGAGACTTCAACGCTCACGTGAACGAGGTCTCGGATAAAAGCGGCCAAAATAGGTTTCCTCATCAGGAGGGAATTTGGAGTTGAGGCGCTACTCCTATGTGTCGAAAAGAGTGGTTCAGGCATCTAATTTGGATGCCTCCTTGGCGAGGGCCTCCCACTTGAGGTTTTTTTGGGCACGTCCATCTGGTAGGAGACCATGGAGAAGACCCAGGACACACTGGAGGGATTATATTTTTCAGCTGGCCCGGGAACGCCTGGGGATCACCCAGAATGAGGTGGAAAATGTTGCTGGCGAGAGGGAAGCCTGGGTCGGCCTGCTGGGCCTGCTGCCACCGCGACCCGACCCCAGATAAGCGACTCATAATGGATGGATGGATGTTAATTAGTGAGCTTTAGAGGTGCTGGTAGGCGTTTTTGTTGTTGTTTTGTTTCCAGCCTTTCCAAACTAATCGGCTACTGGCTCCAGCTTTACATTTATTCCACAAAAATAAGATAATTTCCCAAAATGTCCAACTATTCGTTTAATGTACAACATATACTTACATGTGAAATATGACACAGCAACAAACTAATTATTATTTTACAGGAAATATTTTCTGGAAGTCACTATAGTATAATCTTCTGTTATTGCATAAGACATACAAAACACGATAAAACAAGACCATATCCATTTTGTTGTAAAATATATATTTTTTAAATATAAATAAAAAATTCTAAAACTTAATTTCGTCACTCCTTTGTATTTTGGCAGAGATAGTATCCAGTGTGCTGTCACTGTAATCCTTCTGCTTGCAGCATTTCCTCTGGTTGAATTTGTAGAGGGCAACCACTGGGACGGCTAAACTGGGAATTCCAGCCAGAATGAAGATGATGATGTAGACCCAGGAAGGATACGGACGGCGTGTAAGGGTGGGGAAGCTCTCCTATGGCCAGAGTTAAGGAAATGTAACAATGAACACCAATCAAGAGGTCTAAAATGGTCTTTCGACTGAAACTATTGTGATCAGCAAACTTACCGCCTCCTGGTCCCACACCAAATAGGTGGGATTCTTGCTGATTTGTGTTATGAAGTAGAAAACCAAGATGACGACCATAATGAGTGGACTGACAAACCTCCAGGTCACCTGCCAGAACATATTGGGCTTGTGGCCGATCATAAACTCAATGTCCTTGTTAAACCTGTTTGGAAGCAATAAAAGGGGGACATCATGTCAGCTTATACAGAGTATGTATGTATGAAAGCATCCATGCAAGACAACCTTGATCTTTTATTAGATACAGTAAATAAAGCAGCCTCCGTGGCTTTTTGTGTGTTCATCGTGTTGAAGCTGCACTGGACCTCAAGGAAATAAATCTCCACTTGTATTGAAACATAAAGACTAGAAACAGGGTGAAACATTACAATATTTAGCTTTCCAATGAGTAGGGTTTTTACCGCTTTCAACAGCAGTATTATTGAATCTGACCAAAAAAACTAATTTCCCATATTCCTCACTATAATGTTGCTACATGACACATTGAACTTCTTTATCTCTCCAATGTTGACGGACACATTATCTCTGTTCCAATGTCAGAATACAATGATCTGTTTTTTCTTACTGCATTACTAATGAATATTGAGACACCCTCATTGCCTGTCCAGCAGCTGTTTCCAGCCATACTAGCAACTCTGTGAGGCTGTACTTGGGCACAGCAGAGCTTTGAGCTCAGCTGCTAATCAGCATGCTAACATGCTCACAATGGCAATGCAAAAATGCTAATGTTCAGCAGGTATAATGCTTATCACATTAGTTTAAAATCTTGGTGTGTTAACATTTTTCTAATTTAAACTTAACACAAAGTTACTGGCATGGCTAAAAAGGCCTTACATTGGACTTTGTAGCAATAACCACTTCTTGAAAAGACTCACCTATCTACGCCATAGATGTACATAACAGCGAACATTTCACAAAAGCCGATGACCAGAAGAGGGATAGAGCCAGCAAAGTTGTCAAAAAGAGCTAGCCAGTAGCTTCCAGAGGACAGGGAAAAGATGAGTCCAAAAGCGAGGGAGATTAGGCAAGTCAGCGCTGAAAAACAATACAAGAAATGGTTACACTCATATAGATCAAATTTACTCTCATCCTGAAACTAATTTATCAGAAAAGTTACCACAGAGAACTTCTTTTGGCCAAGTTCGGGGAAGCACATTGAGGTCCTGCAAAGGAACCACCACTCCCTCTATGTTCCCGAACATAGTTGAGAGGCCGAGGCAGAAAAGCATGGCGAAGAAGAGAATGGCCCACAAAGGAGAAATGGGCATTTTGATGATGGCCTCCGTAAACACGATGAAGGCGAGACCTGTTCCCTCCACACCCTGAAGAAGTGTACACCAAATATGTCAACCATTCACCCTGTGTTAAATCATTTCAATGAGAAAAAAGATTTGAAAAAAATTAATTATAATATTCATATTCTCGTATTCTATCTACTCACCTGACTGAGAAAAACCTGTATGTCACAAGTCTGTAATTGCAATCCTTGAATAATATCTGGATTTGTCTGGTTGAGGTTCGACAGAACCTCATTGTAGTTGTTTTCTGTGATCATGTTTTCAGGATAGTTAAAGGTATTCATCAGCTTTAAGATGTTGCTAAAAAATAAAAGCACAGCGAGATGAGTTAATACTTAATAAGTGAATCCTAATTATTGTTTTAAAGGCCTCGTTTGTCACATTCAAAACTCACTCTGCTGTGCAGTCGTCAAAGTTTTGCGTGGCCCTGAAGCCGATGATGGAGTAGATAACTGTCGCGGAGTATACTGAGGTGCAGCCATTGATGATGGAGATGAGAACAGCATCCTGCTCACAGTTGTTGCTAAAAGACAATTATGATCACGTGAGGAGAAATGTTCGAAGTAAGGCTTAATGGATAACTGTGCATTTTAAGCAGTTACTCACTGAATAGAGTTGTAACTGGAGAAAGAGACGAGACCTCCAAAGGCCAAAGAGAAGGAGTAGAAAACTTGAGCGCCTGCATCCAACCAGGCTGTCGGATTCATTAACTCATTTATCTAAAAGATAATAAAAAGTAACATACAGTATATAAACAGTAAAACTGAGCAAAGATTCCCATGCAAATGATTTCCTGCTGTGATACTTCTGCTCTTCAGAAGTGACAGTAAACCTTCCGACACACCTACTGTTCTGGCCCTTGTTAATAATTAATATGTGATAATACTGTAAACCGGGATCCTTAACGAGGATTTTGAAAATGACTGACTGTCTTGTGTCATCATAAAAAGTAATCAATCAATCAATCAATTGCTAAATTACATGAGCTTAATGTTGTTTTTAAGTCTTTTGAACCAAGTCCAAGTCACGCCTTGAGTCAAATAGCAACATTATCAATGCTAGTAACAGGACACAGGACAAAATCACACCACATGCTTCTTTTCTTCATTTTGTTTTATATTAATTATACTGACAAATAGTGCTTACATCTGGTGTGAATAGGAACTTGATTCCCTCTATAGATCCTTTCAGAGTCAGTCCTCTGATGAGGAAGATGGTGAGGACCACGTATGGTAGAGTTGAAGTGACGTACACGGCCTGAGAGGGGACAAAAATGACAACATGATCAAAAGACATATCAGGATATTTTAACAAATGCAAGCAGGCATCGGATTTCTTGCATCAGATTATTCAGATGTAACGTGACATTCAGACCTTTCCAGTGGTCTCAATGCCCCGGATGCAGCAGACGTAGAGCACAGTCCAGGCAGCCAGCAGGGTGAGCACAATCCACCACTGTGGACCGCCAAACTCGTCAATAGCTGCTGAGGTGTTCAGAGTCTCCCTGTACCAGAAGTAGTCGGTAGTGCTGCTCCGAGCACACTCCTCAACCACACCTGCAAAGGATAAGCTGGTATCAACTTCAGCAACCATGGAAATAAATGTTACCAAAGACTGTACAGCAGATTTGTTGTAAATTGTAATTCTTTGACTGTCTTCTTGGTGTATGAGGGCATACCTGTCCTGTTAGCATTGAGAGGACATTGACTCCAAGGCAGGGGGCTTTGAAAGGAGTTGAAGAGATACCACATGATCCAGGCCATGATGGTGTTGTAGTACATACCCACCAAAAATGAGACAAGCAAGGATGCAATACCTGTAACATGATGAAACAATTAGTCTTGTGGTGTTTTTTTCTTCTTCTTAAAAAATGTTGCAAAACTAACATGCTTATGTTAAGCAGACATGTGTGCCTGTGCCAAATGATATGGAAGTCCATCTAATAAAACTCCAAAGATATTCATGGTGGTGATGGATAGAGAGGAAAGGTCAGAGGATCACCAAAGTCAGTACAATTTATCCTCTGTGGACCATGAAATGTCATGTTAATCCAGTAAATAATTGCTTAGATATGTCTGTTGGGACCATGTGACTGATGTACAGAAAGACATGTCGGCCCTGGAGCAACAAACCCTAATGTGCATGTTTCTTCTTTTTTTTTTTAACCCACCAACTCCAGTCAAGTATGGATGGATCGAGCTCCACACTGCCACGTTGCCCTTTCTCAGGCGTTGACCGATTGCAAACTCCAGGTGCACCAGTGGGATTCCCTCCAAGACGAGCAGGGTGAGAAATGGGATCATAAACGCACCTAGAAGTACCAATGAGTCACATAATGAGTTAACAATGTTTTTATTGATTATAATCAGCACTTTAATGAAAGTAAACTGTTCCGATAAAGACACCCATGAATTGTAAAAAGTACACTAGGTACTATATTAAAATATATATAATAAAAAGTACTCTAGGTACTATATAAACCATGACTAACACTCACACATTAACTTTTACTTATCATTCAAGTTTGAGAAAGTAAAGGAAAGGTATATAGCACAAGTAGTTTCAAAATTTACCAAATTCCCGGTTGATATTAATGAGCACATTTAAGGTAGTAGACCATTTTCTAGAAATAAACATAGTTTTTTTATTGATAGTGGGCATCAATTAGACATTTACAGATGTCTTTTAGACAATTGACATTGCATGTGCCGATTTTTTTATCATTTTAATTATACACATATAGAGCAAGAGGTTTAAAACATAGGATAAACAACAAAAAAGAGACAGAATGAAACAAAAAACAATGTATAACTAGGGAGTGATATATTCTCTATTTTACATTCTCTATTGTATATTCATTGATTTATGAAAATAAAATCAGGTCAGGGTGTTACATATGTAACCCATTTTTCCCAATGACAGATGCTGTTGACAGATGCTGTTATCTTCTCCATCTTGTAAATGTCCATTGTAACGTCCATCCATGTATTCAGTAGTATGATTGTTTTTTCAAATATCTTAGGCATTTCTATTATTTTTAAGCATTTGAGAGCAAAAGCCAGACAGTTTAACAGCACCTTTAAACATAATTAGTGTTCTCTAGTTACCCACAATCTTTTACACACTTATTTCATAGATCCAAACACTCAGTTTTAATGAATAACTTCCTTCAAATGTGTCAGTTAATGTGTTACAATTCACTAGAATGATAGATGTGTTGTTGGTTTAATTTTTATCAAAAGCAGACAAAAATGCGTTTTGGAAAAGCTTTCCCCAGTTACTGAAAACGGGGTAAATACACATTTAGATCTTTTTCAAAATAATTCACACACACTGCTCATATTCTGGCAACTCAGCAAAGTTCATCCGAGCCTACCTCCTCCATGGCTTTGACACAGGTAAGGGAACCTCCAGACGTTGCCAAGTCCCACACAGAAGCCCACACAGGTGAGCAGATACTGGGCTTTGTTGTCCCATTTGGGCCTGTCCCCAGCCTCCTCCTTCTCCATCCTCTCCAGGTCCCTGTAAGAAGGGATCCGGTCATCCAGTTCTGGGTTTGGCAGCTTCAGCTTCATGATGGAACTTCAGTGGACTCACAAATTGTAAAATGTAGCTGTTGAGTCTCGCTTTGGTAACCAGTTGTTGGTTTTGCTACTTCCCTGCGAGCGAGGGGCTGCGTCCTCCTCCGTGGAAACTGTTACTGATTCTCTGTGGGCTGTGTTTTTCTGAGTGCTTTAGCCCTAATGTATGTCCTGGGACATAGCACTGAGGTATTTATCGCGACCTATGATACCTGAACCAAAGTTGAGCGGAAAAAGGTGGAACCTTCTTGATAATGGTTAATGCATCACATGCGGTTCCGTCACAACAACTTTTCATAAATAACGAGTTTGCCATTGTTATTGGCTCTTCAATCACTATATGACCCCTTTTAAAACCACAGGGTGTTCATCATGGTTAACAAGCACATCAAACACATGTTGCAAAAACACAAGACACATCTCTGCTTATCTTAATCAGGCTGTGCATTTTACAATCCTCGAGTAGTCTAATTATTTTATTGCATAGGGATCATATCAGTCTTAACACAAAACATGTAATGCACATTCTCTGAATCCTTTCAATAGTTATAAACATGTTACAGAGTAGAGGGAGGGATTTTTCTGTTTGTTTTTGTATCGTAAAGATGTTCATGCCGCGTAACTGGCAGGAGCGTATGCACCTTATCGATGTTCCAATGTTCCTTTCTAATTCAATTATTAACCAAAGAAAAAGTGGTGTACATTGAATGGTAATCTCTAAAAGTCACATAAAAGGTTATTTTAAGGATATCCATAAAAGCAGGGAGCATCCTGGAGAGGTCGCCCATCAATCACCGGGCTGACACATCCACATTCACGCCCACATTCACACTTACGGGCAATTTAAAGTTGGCAATTGAGCTGACCTGCAATATTTGGACTTGGGGAGAAAACCATGCAGACACATGGCATGCAAACTCAAGATATTATCTTGATTTACTTTTGTTGAGTTCTAAAGTTGCTGTGTTTTGAGCTCATTCAGACATCGTAAAAAAATCCCTGCACAGAAACTTTGATATCAGTTGAACACATCCTAATTGTGTGAAATGTGATACTCAAAATGGCTGTAAATATATTGATGGTCCACCAGTGGCTTTTTGTCGTTTCCCTTATATCCTATTGTTACGTGTGTAGTTGCTGCACTTTCTCATTCTGTCTCTCTCTTGCTCCACCCCAGGATCCATACACCATTGCCTGCAGATGAGCCAACAGTTTTGGGCAATTGGCTGATTGGAGCCTCAGGTGACGCTACACTTATTGTTGCTCCCCGTCTCCCCTAGACTTCAGTCGGGGAACGTAACACCTATCTTTCCACCACTGTCACTTGTCATTTCATCACAACTTGCACAAAATGCACATAAATGTAATAATCACACACATTGTTTGAACACACACATTATGTAATTAATAAATCTGTGACTCCACTGTTTCCATTCAAGTAAAATCTTTTAATAGTTGGAAAAAAACAACTTTATTATGAGGAGGCAGCTAATAACTTTACCTTGTTGATCATAATTGTAATGATGAAATACAGTCAAGTCTAGTGTTGAATATTTAAATATATTTATTCAGCTTTTCTCAAAATATACAATTTAAATAATCTCATGAACTCTTCAACATTGATTCTATACTGTAACAACACATTGTCAACTAAATAAAATTCCTCAGCACGTATGTTAATCTTAAAATTAAATCACTTTAACAAACCACATTTTAACAAAGTAAAGTATCCCAACCAAGGAATAACTAATAAAGTATTACACACCAAATGTCACATCTGTCAAGCTACAGTGTAATATCCTGGTCAATCTATTTAGTGTCATACATGTTGACATTGGCAGATACAGTGTTGAGCTCAAGTTTTTTAATAGTTTTCTTGCAGCAGCATTTTTGTAATACTTTGTACAAAGCAAATCCAGGGATCGCAAGACTAGGAAGTCCAGCCAAAAGGAGGATGATAATGTAGACCCAGTTGGGATAGGGTAATATCTCCAAAACCGGGAAGTTTTCCTGTCACACAACAAAGATTTCAAAATGATGCATTTTTTTAATGATAATCTGAGGAATGTTGCTTACAATAGTTGTAAAACATACCGAGCTTGGATTCCAGGTGATGTATGTCAGTGTGGAGCTGACTTCGTTGACAAAGTAAATCAAAAAGATGACCAATACAATCAAAGGGCTGATCACTCTCCACATGGCCTGCCAGAAGATGTTGGGTTTGTGTCCAATCATGAACTCAATATCTTTGTTAAACCTGTCGAAGGAGGTAAATCTAACTCAGGATCAACATGGCACATACATAAACAGTGTAACTACATTCCAGTGATTCTTTATGGCAAAATAGGCTTTTTAATCGCCTTTAATCGTCTTAAAAACCTACCTTTCTATTCCATACACGTAGGCTACACCAACCATCTCACAGAAGGCGATAATGAGGAGAGGGATGGAGCCTGCATAGCTGTCGAAGAGTGCTAACCAGTAGTTACCAGACCCCAGAGAAAATATGAGCGCGATCAAGAAGGATGAGAGGCACACAATCCCTGCAATTTCAAACAAAATAACGTATTATTGACAATGTTCTTAACCCTTATTCTGCTGTAGAAATGAAGCTCTAGCGTAAGTTCAGACAGGAAGACCATCCCCTCACACCAGGCTCGTAGGCCTCTCACCCGTACTGCCCCCTCACCAGCAGCACATATCCTATACATTTATTGCTGCCGCTCAGGGCAAACACAGCGCCGTTGAGTTCAAGCGACAAATACATTCTGTATAACTCATAGATGCGTCATCCTGCATTATAATAAACTTTAACTATTAATCATTCACTTGTCTCATGGTGTATGTAGTGTCAGCATACATGGTAACCTGACCCGCCAGATGGGTTGTTACCCAAAACCATCTGATAAGCAGTCATGGGAAACTGTTTCTGTCAATCATACTCTCCAGTTCTGAAACAATTGATGTTGTTGCAGTATCTACACTAAAGTCATCGGTGTTTTTGACCAAACAGTGGCCTCTCAGTGCTGTCTCGCGCACACCTAAGCCACACCTGTAGCGGCCAGTAGCTCCGCACAGGATGCTTATTGGTCCGGTCACAGCCTTGCCGGACACAAACGCATTGAAGCAAATGGTTCAGAGCTGATACTCCACTGAGAGTCAGTTTCCGGTATCTGGGTCACATGGATTTTGCCACTACCCTGCCCCTTTAGAAGACAAGCGACAGGTCCTAAGTCTATTAACTCCAGTTGACGTGAACATAGATTATGATCAATTATTTCACTCCAAAGTCACCAAAGTAAATATTTGACCCATTTTTCTCAAGCCTCATATCTTCCAAACATTCTTGCGATTGGTAACATGCAAGGTAACACACAAGGGTCTATAAGAACATGTACCTGAGATCACCTCTTTTGGCCACGTAGGAAAGATCTTAAAGTCCTGAATGGCAACCACAACTCCCTCTATAGCTCCAAACATGGTGGAAAGCCCAAGACAGAAGAGCATGACGAAGAAGAGGACGGACCAGAGAGGAGAAATAGGCATCTTTGTGATGGCCTCTGTGAACACAATAAAGGCCAGACCCGTTCCTTCCACTCCCTGGAAAACAAAAGCACAATCAGACGCAACACTCAAGGAATTTTCTTACTGAAAATGAAACATGACGCCTCCAAAAATACATCATACATCACTGAGAAAGGTCCTGAGGTTGCAGGTGCTAAGGTCCAGCCCCTGAATGACCTCTGATCCTGAGATTGTGCTGTTCAGATTTTGCAACATTTCATCATAGTTTATCTCGGTGACGGTTCCCTCAACCAGATCAAATGCATTCAGCAGCATCAAGATGTTTCTAAAAGCGGAAATTTAGGAACATGAACTGAATTTCTTTTTTAGTTTTGCTCCGATTTACTGGAATAAACTGACATAATGTGCCATGCACGTACTCATTAAGGCAGTCATCAAACTGCTTGGTTGCCCGGAAGCCAATGATCGTGTAGATGACAGTGGCAGCAAATATAGAAGTAAAGCCATTAATAATGGCGATGATAATGGCATCTTGCTCACAATTGTTGCTGGAAGAAAAGTAAAATGTTATATTTCACATTTTGGCAATGTAAATCATTTTATTATATTTTGTTCAAAATGCCTTAAATTAGAGTATATCATATGGCACTTTATTTTGTTAATTTCAGCTGATAAGATCAGATGCCATTTAGACTTAACATGTACTTACTGAACAGGGTTGTAGCTGGAGAATGAGATGAGACCTCCAACGCCCAGAGAGAAGGAGTAGAACACTTGGGCTCCTGCATCTAACCACGTTGATGGGTTCAGCAACTCATTGAGCTAGAAATCAATAATATCATCAGCGGAGTGAAGAGTGAACTTTCTTCCATGCTAATGGCAGGGGAAAAGTAATTAAATGACTAACATCTGGTGTGAAGAGGAACTTGATTCCCTCTACGGATCCTTTCAGAGTCAGTCCTCTGATGAGGAAGATGGTGAGGACCACGTATGGCAGTGTGGAGGTGATGTACACAACCTGAGAGAAAGGAAAGAGATATCGTGAAAGGTGCAAATATAAATATATATAAACAAAAGACTTTTAGAAATATATCATATTTGGATGGCTTCCGTAAGACATTTAAATTGCCCTAAGGATGAAAGTGAGGTAGATTGTTGTGGATGTTATTTCATGTTGCCCAATAAGAAAACCTGGATTTTTCAAGCTCTATAAAAACAGCTGGAACCTACAACATAGTCCATTGTTGTCTTTTAGTTTCTAAAGTACAGAATTTGGCTGGATTTTAATATATATTGGGAATAAATAAAAAAAAGATCTAGCCTTTCTTATTGCAGATGTGGTTTTGTTTCTAAAGTGCCTAAAAGCAAGGCAGTGACTGGGATCCCCAGTACGTCTGGCAGGAGCCCAGGCTTTATTTCTCTCTTAAAGCAAATAAGACATTTCTGCTGAAAACCAGGGGCTTGACCTATTGACTTGACCCAAATAAACATTCAAACTTTGGAGTGTGGTTATCTCAACTGCTATCACTGCCATTTCAATCTAGCCAGCCTACATTAGCCACTTTTGCGTTGTCACCGATTGTGGAGTGGTTTGTTATCAAGTGAAACCATAAAGCTGCATTGATTGTTCAAATGATTGGATTCTGTCGCCATTTTACCACTGGTTTGTTGACAACTCCTCTAGTTCTTTTC
The DNA here is from genome assembly GCF_009769545.1 of Cyclopterus lumpus. Taxonomy (NCBI): domain Eukaryota; kingdom Metazoa; phylum Chordata; class Actinopteri; order Perciformes; family Cyclopteridae; genus Cyclopterus; species Cyclopterus lumpus. The sequence continues at coordinate 14,989,258 of NC_046976.1, read as the reverse complement.
ACTGAGTGTGAGATATCTTCACAGTCAGAATGTTTCCGATCACTATGCGATTAATGTCTGAAAAATATATCGTGAATGCAGCATGTGCTAGAATAAACCTCTTTCATTGCATGTATTTTGACGTCATAGCAGGGAAAACACAGGTGGAACTAATAACAAAACAATTACGGGGGTATTGTGCATGGTGGTTTAACGGGTTATAGGAACACTTAAGAGGACCAAGGCATCCTTTACAATATACTTTCTATTACATCCACAATTGTCCTGCTATGCCACGCCAAATCGTCTGTGAAAAAGGTTTATTACAAATCACAACGGGTGCAACAAAACCAAAGGAGATGCAAAATAAAAAATTAACGTGCACAGCCTATAAAATGACGTTTTGTATGATGGCTGATACATGGAATGACACATCCATGCTACATTATGCAACAATAATGCCATCGATGCCCTACCTTGCCTGTGGTCTCAATCCCTCTAATGCAGCATAAATAGAGCACACTCCAGGCAGCAGCCAAACACAGCACCATCCACCACTGCAGACCTCCAGACTCCTCTATGGACGTTGAGGTGTTCAATGTCTCTCTGTACCAGAAGTAGTCCACTGGAGAGCTGCGTTTGCATTCTGACACTAGATCTACAGGAAGGGGGAAATCATAGTCGTTAGATATAGTTTGATAATGTTTATTTTGTTTGTTTTTTAAATGGTGACATGCCTGTGAGATTATCATTGAGTGGACACTGGCTCCATGGCAGTGGGCTCTGGAAAGAGTTTAAGAAATACCACATCACCCAGGCGAGGATGGTGTTGTAGTACATGCCCACAAAGAACGAGACTGTCATCGACGCGATACCTGTAATGGAGGGAGCAAATTAAGAGTGTTCTGTTTCGCACCACAGACATTTCTCATGATTCTCGCATGCTTTGAATATTGTCAGCATCAATGGACTTCCATGTACATGAGGATTTGACAAGTGTGTCCAAACAAAGAAGAAAGATTTGGAGCAAGAGTTTCATATTAGACTAAAACTTCCTTTTGCATGCACTCACCAACTCCAGTCATGTAGGGGTGAATTGAAGACCAGACCCCCACGCTGCCACTTCTGAGGCGCTGGCCAATGGCAAACTCCAGGTACAGCAGGGGGACCCCCTCAAAGACAAGCAGGATAATAAAAGGGATCATAAAAGCACCTGGGGACACACCAATATAAGATCAGATAACTGGAGACATAGAAGAAATGTGCGTGAAAATATAAATACACCTTATACAATTGGCATTTTAATTGTCTGCATTATCGTGCATGACGATGCGGGTGGTGCCGGCTCAAGGCTGAAAGTTCACTCTGCTATCAGGATTCAGATAGAAGACATTCAAAACAGCTGATATGAAAAAAGCTGAATCACACATCCCGATTACGATCTTTGCAAATATTCATTTGGTAATTCTTGAGGAAGAGTTTTACCATTTTTCCATACTCCAGCCCTGGGGGATATTAAATTCAACTGAAGCTCTCAGTATGTAAGCTAAATGTGAATCACTTGAGATTATAGCGTCGCCTGAAGGGCAGCTCGTGCTTTACCTTGACATCAGTGACACAGAGATTGTCGGGAAATCGGATTTCCACTTCTGAAAGGTTTTCAACTTATCTCTGCATTTCCTTTTGGGTTCATTCAGGGCAAGTGCAAGATAAAAAAAGGGTATTTTCTCTCTCCTGGCTAGGTCAATGTCGGCTACAATAACGTTTGTAAGTTAGCTATTTTGTCATCTTTAGCCTATTATATCTCAATTATTAATGCATTTTTGGTTGAAAAAAAAAAGTAATACACAGCGCTGGCCCATCAGTGTCCGATGTAATATATTAAGTTATTTAATATACAAACGTAAGTTCATAAACTTACACTTATGAATTTACAAATTTATGAAATACCTATTTTTAAAGGATTTTTGAATGGATGCTAATTTTAAATATATTTTTTCAAAAATCACAGAGCTACTAGTGTTGTTCAATTAGTCTACATCAGGAGATGTAAATCAGATTTAGTTTAATGAAATGTTATGTATTTGTCATTAGAATAGAATACAATATTATTCCTCAATAGTAGTGTCCTCTGTGCTGGTTTGTCTGATCGGTGATATCTGTTTACCTCTCAGGAAGCTCATCAGCACAATAACTTGTTTATGTTTACATGACGTAGGGGGAAAGTTTAGGAATCGGCCAAAACACTTCTTCCTTCACATTTAATCACATTAGTGTTTGAAAACTAAAAAAGCTAAAAAATCACTGTGTACCGTGTTAACGCATCAGTGGTTATTTGCTGTAAAATGGACTTTATAGCTTTATACAGCATTTATTCACCTTTGTAAGTTAATATTTAACCTAAATCACGTTGAGTGCTGATATTAAAAGCGTTGTGATGCATCATGGTTTTATAGGGGTCACTTTGAATTATGGAGTGTGTTTGCTCAATACGTATGCTGTTATACTTTCAACTCACACTAGAATTGTGTGTCTGTAACAAAAAAGAAATACACCAGACCACAGAGGTTTTCATGAATTATTAACACGGAGTGTTGCAAACACAACTTCTTGCATTTTATTGACATTTTAGGGCCAATTCAACCCAATCAATTATCCTATCAGAATCGTCACATTTCATTTCATCTTTATTTTTTTCCATTTCTACAACTAGTAATTATAATTTGATGTGGACATGTTGTTTAAAGGCAAACATGAACACATTTAAATACTTTTCAGTTTTCAGTTTCCAGTGTGGAAACGGTTTATGTGCGTTTTTAAAAAAAATTTAGCAACAGATGAAGAGCCTACCTCCTCCATGGCTTTGACACAGGTAAGGGAACCTCCAGACGTTGCCAAGTCCCACACAGAAGCCCACACAGGTGAGCAGATACTGGGTTTTGCTGCCCCATTTGAGCCTGTCCCCAGTCTCAACCTTCTCCATCAACTCCAGGTCCTCGTGAGAGGGGATCCTGTCTTCGAGCCTAGGGTTTGGAAAAACGAGTCTCATGGTGTCTGTGGCGATAATCCAGTCCACAGAACAAAACAGTGCTGCTGGCTTTCTCGATCTCTAAATGTGTGTGTCACATTCTACTTATCTGTCCATCTCAGTCATCGTTTTGTGTACCAATGGGTGTCAACATCATAAAATATTCCTGCCAATCAGAATAGGATGTGTCTGTCAAATTCCACCACACACAAATCCAGACAGGCAAGTCTGGGCAATATGCACCAATTCAAGCGAAGGAGGCTCAGGCCATGAAGACGGAAACCTCACACCACAAAAACAGTTTCTTCCCGTTAACAAGGACCAGGACTCCACTGATACGGACTCTGATCCCTCTGACGAGTTCATTTTATATAATTTATTAACCATGTTCCAATTGGATTTAATATGGCTGCACAATTGGAACTCATAACATATGTCTAATAATGTTCAATACTACAATATGCATGTACATTATTTTTTATATATTATATTTTTAACATATTTTAATCATTTATGAGTGACATTTTCATCCAACGGGTAAATGTGCATTAGGAGCAGTTAATAAGCAACACCCTTGAGAAGTTTTTAGAACCTACATTGTAAATGTGTGTTCACAGACAGGACAACATAAGTAAAAAGAAATGGCTCAAAAGATTAGACTAGATGAAAAAATAAAACCTCAGACACACTGTTTTTGATCTTGTAGTTGTGAAAGGTAAAGATAAAAAGTAAAAGTCCACATGTGTTTATTACACAAAGTATGAAACATGACAACATATTTTTTTAAAAACTGTATAAAAACATAATATTTCAGAAAACCTCTCACTTTGATTGACCAGAAAATATTGTAATGCGTACAGTGTCACTCTGAGATAAGGGAGAGGTGGATTGCACCCCATTGCATTCTGTGAGAAGATGTTTCTGCTGTTATAATGACAGCTGATTAGGTGTGTGTGATGATACTTGAAAGAGTTTCTGAGACAAAATTCCTCGGGGTCGTTATTGATCATAAAGTAACATGGAGACAACATATTATGACATGTATGCTGACTCTGACTTCCTCACCATCCTTATCTTCCTTGACCTCAGTGCCGCCTTTGACACTATCAACCAGTCCATCCTCCTCTCACGTCTCCAGTACTCCCTTGGCATAACTGGCACTGCCCTTTCCTGGTTCACCTCATATCTCTCAGACCGACATCAATTCATTGACATAAACAACTGTACATCCTCCACCTCCGCAGTCACCCACGGTGTCCCCCAAGGTTCTGTGCTCGGTCCCCTCCTCTTCACATTTACATCCTTCCCCTTGGACAAATCATCCGTCGTCATGGTCTCGACTTCCACTGCTACGCTGACGACACCCTACTCTACTTCTCCTCCAAGACCATCACCTCAGTCACCCACTCCACTCTCACCACCTGTCTCACTGATATAAAATCTGAAATACTCATCATCGGCTCTAACTCAGTCACCCGCTCAGCCCAGTCCTTCTCTCTCAACATTGATGGCTCCATCGTCACCCCCTCCACCCAGGTCCGTAACCTCGGTATCATCCTTGACCCCAACCTCTCTTTCCTACTCCACGCCAACCACATCACCCCGGTCCTACGCAACCTTTACTGGCTCCCGGTCAAATTCAGGATTGACTTTAAAATACTACTCACCACCTACAAAGTCCAAAACAACATGGCCCCTCCCTACCTTTCTGACCTCCTCCCCCTCCAAGCCCCAACCCGTTGCATCAGGTCCGCTGGTGCAAACACTCTGAAGACCATCAGGACCAAGCGCCGGACCTGGGGTGACAGGGCCTTCTCAGCTGCTGCACCCCCCCTCTGAAACACCCTCCCCATCCACATCCGTCAGGCTCCCACCCTTTCATCATTAAATCAAGCCCTCAAAACCCACCTCTTCAAACTCGCCTTCACCTGCTAACTCCTGCACCCTACCCTCCACTACATGACTTTGTTTTTTCCCTTTTATCCAGAAATTATTTGTTTGTTTGTTTTGTTTGCTCCTTGTCTTTCTATTTAGTTTTGTTCTGTTTGTCTATGCCTTATGTAAAGTGTCTCTGAGTGTCTATAAAAGTGGTATATGAATTCGAAGTCTTATTATTATTATTATTATATTGAATATATAAATGGTAACATTTCAAAGTCAATAGCAATACTGTATAAATATAGAGATGTACTGACTGGGCCCTGCCTCCTGCCTCCTGCCATGGCCCTGCTACATGGATCATTGTTATCTGGATCGTGGTCCATGCCTACAACTCATTATTCATAATTTCTGTCATATTCATTGAATGTTTTGTAACTTTGTAATGCTGTTCATTCTGTACACATGACATATATTGCTTCTGTCCATCCGGGGAGAGGGATCCTCCTTTGTTGCTGTCCTGAAGGGTTCTTCCCTTTTTCAACCGTGAAGTTTTTTAATGTTTTTATGGGAGTTTTTCCTGATCCGATGTGAGGTCCTGGGACAGGGATGTATGTGTACAGATTGTAAAGCCTTCTGAGGCAAATTTGTAATTTGTGATTCTGGGCTATACAAAATAAACTGAATTTAACAGAATTTAACTTCTAAGATCTTGAATATAATGTATTGCTCACTTATATTTCCATATATATCTTATTGTGTGGAGGAATGGAAAAACATTTCTAAATTCAACAGTCTTGTTACAAAATCGAGCAATACGTATCATGAATAAAGCTGGTTACTATGGTATCTATGAGCATATAAATCAGTTTATCAGATCTCATGTTATGAAAGTTAATGATTTGGTGTATTATAAAGTAATAAAAGTAATAAAGTAAACAATGTACAGAGCTAAAGCAAAGCCACTGCGTACAAAGGTTGTTTTCAATACAAATAAGATTTTTGTAAGTTTACTGTATAAAAAGCTAAAAAAGGGATTAAAAGAAGATGTATCTCTATTACAGCACTTCAATTATGGAACAACGCTAATATATAATATAATATAACTTATTTTTGGTTTTCAAAAGGATTGTTTCTAAAACTATTTGTGAGGGTTACAAGTGTAATACAAGTGTAAATGAAATATATATATATATATATATATTTAAAATATATTTTTTATATCTAATTAATTATCTGATTTATTTAATATGAATTTAGGATACAAATATATAAGCATTTAAGCTTCTGCCTATACCTTTTCAGTCATTTATTTTGTGGGATATTTGATTTACATTTATCGTATGTAATGATTGATTGAATAAAACACGTGATCATTAAGACATCCCAAGGTCACCTTGCAGAGTACATGATAACTTCAACAATGAGTTTTCCGTTCTGGTTCTGTGCAGAGTTGGTCAACTTTTCCTGTGAAGTATTGTTGGCATTGTCTGGTAACCATGAGCAATAATTTAGGACATTCAACCAATATGCTGACATCATTCTTTGAACGCTATTTGTGGTATAGAGAGGAGGTTTGGGTTAAAGTTTTAATGGAAAGTATTAAATACCACATCTTTGATATGACTCAGTTTGTGACCAATTAAAAGGACATCAACTCATTCCAGCAGATTATTTATGGTTAGAGATGACATATGGATATGAAAAGCTGGTAATTCAGAGATACATAAGGGAACATACAGTGAGTGGTTGTCAGGGTGTGTGAAGAAACCTTTGTACTTTGTTCTTCACTTTACAACCATACAATGCGCCCTATTATAACATGAAGATGTGTTTTTCATGAGGTTTATCTTTTATACGTCGTAAAAGAAGTGGCCTTCTGCCCTCCAGTGGTAACTAAAAGATGATCTCCACTGATTTCCCCCCAAGGGATTTATGACAATATGTTATATGTAACACAGATAATGTTTGCAGGTGTACAGAAAAAGGGTCGAGTAATAAAGTAAATGTTAATTGAATACATTTATAAAGCACTTTCCTCACACGCCGATGGAAACAAGCTACTTCCATGCTAGGCACTGCCCTTACCAAATAATAATCAAATTGTGCCTTTTTTTAGTCACTTCCCCATTTAGCCCCTTTCCATAGAATTGGATATAGGCAACACCTTCAGTCCATGTTTACTTTCTGTCGGCTCATTCACAAACACTGCAACATGAAATGAACTTGGACCCATTTGGAATATTTTACTGTGAAATTGCATATAGTGTCCAAATATCACATTATTCAACAATTAGTTTAATATGCTGTAAAAAAAATAATAAAGTACATAAGTTCGTACGAGTTTGTAAAACTGGATAACTGACAGTAATACTGTATAACCTGCATTAAATAGAATTTGCCACAAGAGGTCAGCATTGGTCCAAATTGCACTGAAGAGCTAAACTCTTCACAGGATATATTCATCCCAATATTACTCTGATTTGGACTTGTATGTCTCTTGTACTGTGGCAGCTCTTTGACAACATTGTTTTTAACGGTAATAATGAGGAATACTCACTCAATAATATGTTTCAGTGCTTATGTTAATATATATATATATATATATATATATATATATATATATATATATATATATATATATAATTGATTTACTATATGTATTACTTTAATTACTTTATGGTATATTAAGCGTATGGTTTCGTGTTGTATGTAATGTTACAATTGGCATTATAGGTCATTAATTTACATTCAGGCTTGTTCATATAGTTTTCTAAATATTTTTTTGTATAGGATTAGTGCAATTCATTTTCATATAGGAAGCTAAAGCCGGAGCCAGTGAACTGAAGGAAGGGGGAGGAGGGAGAGATGAGGCAGAGGAGAAAATAGAAAGGGGGGGATTTACTGGGACTCAGACAGACAGCAGACCGGCTGTCCCAAGCTGCGCTGATCCTTCACTCTCCGGCATCACGAGCCACCTGCCTCTCCGAGAATAACCCACCAAGAAAACCCTCAGGGCGAGCGCAACCACAGCGAGGGAGGCGAGACAAGATACCGGTCGGTTCCTCGTGCCACCCGTTCGGTTTCCAGTACCCCACCCCCAACTCCTACCCCCGGGTCCTGCTCTCCCGAGCGCACTTGGAGACCCCGGGGTTTGTTGTCGTTACCAGGAGAGGAGCGCACAGCGACCCGAGCCGGAGCCGACAGCCCACACAGCTCTCTTTGAACCGGACTGGCCTCTCAGAGGAGACACTTGCATGGATGCACCATGGCCACGTTTGTCTGCAGGGTTCAGTTTTTAGATGACACCGATCCGTTCAACAGCACCAATTTCCCGGAACCGACTAGACCGCCGCTGTACACCTTCAGGGAGGATATCCCTCTCATCAACCAGTTAGCAGGCATCCACCGGCTCCTCAAGACTCCCCACAAGGTAGGATTACCAGCGTGGTAAACAAATAGCCTTGTGATCATTATGTATATACTATTGTAGTGATACATTCCGCCATAACGCAGCATAAGATACAGAAAAACTAACGTACAATTACAATTATTTACTCTTAAACATAAGCTTTATTTAAAATATATATATATTGAGATTCAAAAGCACATTCTCGTGAACATATAGATTGTAACGTGTCTATACAAGGTTGTGTCCAATGCAAACACACTTCCATACCCATCATTCAGAGGCTATTTTGAGAACATATTGGAAGCACAGCTCTCCAGCTCTCCAGCTCTCCGGCCTGAGGCCGGAAACAAGGTTGCAAATGTGTCCCCCGATAAACCCAAAGCAATATTTTCCCACGTTGGCGTACAGTTGCTTTGCTGCAGTGCCATTGAGAAAGGTGATGAAATCTCCACTCGCTCCAAGAATGATTCAGCTGACGTTAACCTTTGACCTCTCTGTTGAGAGGCTACAAATAAGAATAGATCACAATCTCAAAGTTACTTCTCAAAGAGTTTTTTGCGCTCCGTCACGGTGACAGGTGTGCAACGGCATCAGCGCAGCCAGATAGCATGTGCCTGTGAAAGCTCTGATTCACAGGTGATCAAATTTAGTGGCAAGTGTCGGATTACGCTGGGTGTGCGATAGAAAGTGTTTGTGTACCATTATGAGTGAATTTCAGTGTTAAACCCAGTAACCCGGGGGGGGGGGGGGGGATTTCAAAAGCAGTAGCAACACATTCCTTACTGACGAGGTTGGGTCACAACAAACACACCCACAGAGGCTTTGTGACCTTGTATTTATTCTACACTTGTATATAGATGCTGTATAATTCAAGCTGAAAACAGACTGAATTGAAAATAAATGTGAGGCACAGAGAGAAAGAGAGAGAGAGAGAGTTCCACTGCTGGCACACAACCCTGACGGCAAACCGGCGTTCGCCAGCAGAGTTGTTTTTTCAGACCGAATGGATCTTTCACTGCCCCATCTTTAAAAGCCACAAAACAAATGAAAAATGTCCCACAGCACAGCAAAGCTTATGATTACAACCTACACACAGACAGATGGCACAGCCTGCGTTCATGTTTGCAATTTTTTTTCACATCAGAAGGAAGACTATGCGCAATGGCAACTGGATATCGGGCTTAGATTATAGGGATGAAACTGGACTGTTCACATTTTCTCGACAGACTGTGCAGGATGTTATCATATGGTTGGAAAATGTCAAAGCTAGCGAGAGTTTGATAATTTCCTGAGCCATTTCTTAATCTGAATTAATTCTTTGTTGAAGTAGCCTCTCTCTTTTCTTTTCAACCTTCTGCACTCTTCCCTGAGAAAAGCCTACTGTATTATTATGTCGTGATGGTAGAGCTCTGTGTATGGCTGGCTGGGCTGCATGTAAAGTATAGGTCACTTGTCCCAGAATTCCTGCGGCCGGTGCCTGGAACCCTGCGACACTTTGTTCTCCTCACTTTGGGTGCTGTGGTTTTCCTGACCTCTTCCTTCACCTCCTCTCCCACCTCTCTGACCATGCACCAGTTTATAGACTCAAACACACACACACACACACACACACGCACACACACACACACACACACACACACACACACGCGTGTGGCTGGGCTCACTTGCCAGGGCTAAATCAGTGCATTCAATGTTTCATTTTATCCAAACTGCTGAACAAAGAAGTTTCCTTTTTATTCTCTCAGAATCTATTATCCAAAGAAACATTTGAATGTTAAAGACGTTAAAGTGCAAAGATCGGTCTTAAATTAAGCACTAAGACGATGTTACCCCCTCGAAATGATCCATAGATATGAAGCTCAATGCAGAAGCCTCACCATCATTTAAACAGAAACAAGTTTAGCAGAAAAAAACTCCCATTCCCCTCAAAAACAACAAAGTCAAGACTTCACAGCTGAACTTTTATTTCATTACCGAAAGGTTCCCATTAAAGAGGTTTAATAGCTGTGTAGAACACACCCTCCTCCACGCTCTTCAAAGAAAATTATCCTCTGTGGCTCTAAGTTTGACACAAAAAAGTTCTTAAAAACTCATCGTTTAAGTTACGTAGGCTTATTGTCAAGTGTCGACCCGTCGCGATCGCCGGCAGGCTAGGTGTTGTTTTAACATGGAAGTAATTACTCCCCTACCCCCAATTTTCTTTTCTTCCTCCCAGCTTTTGCTCTTCTGTGAGAATTTGATTAAATGAGTGCAAAGTCTACCAGCCACTAAGTGTTTCCTTGGCCCGTCCTGGGGCCTTGAGTGTGAAGAGCTTGCGGTTCCTTCTGGAGCCACCTCTCTGCCGGCTCCGTCCATGATGTGTTTTGTTATGATATTACTACGATTATCCAAGCGAAGTGTTTTAGGAAGGAGACACCCTTCGGAGGGTTACAGACTGGTCCGGGGCTCACTTCTTGCTGCCCAGGCAGTATTTGTATGATTGAGTAATGCGTGTCGATTAAAAGCAGAGCAGCAAAAGAAAGAGGTGGAGAAGGTGGTGCTGGTGGTGCTCGCTCTTGGGCCATGTGTTGGAGACATAAACAAAGCTTTGAGTGGAATATAAAAAAAACAAAAAAACAAATGCTGAATAATGCGAGCGGATTGGGCACAAGAAAGGCTTTTGTCCTACATAGATGCAGGAAAGTGGGACAGGGCATGATTACCCCCTCTGCCCCCATGCTGTCACTACCCCTCCTTCTACGTTGTCAAACCTAAATCACTAGACTACAAAGAGGGCCCTTAAAATGTTCGCACTAAAATGCTTGTGCTTATTATCTTCTTAATTAGCCAATTATTTTAGACGCGCTCACGGCAAAGCTGGTCTTGATAGTTGGACGGTCGACCAACTATCTCTCCTCAACAGTCGGATGGATTGGCACGCGTCTTATGATTAAAATTCGGTACACACATTCATGTCCTCATCATCAGGACAAACTAAAAGAACTAGAAGAACCTAGATTAAGAGTCATTACATTCGCAGGCAGACTTAAGGCAAAAGATAATGAGATAGTTAGAGTTGCAAGGAGTTCAGTTCACTCAACAGTTCAGGCAAGAACAGGGTCAGAAAAGGCGGGTCCTCGGCCTCTCTGGAGAGCTGGGTAGTTCAAGCCAATCAGACGGGGACCAAGTGAAAGTGGACTTAAATACTGAGGGCCTAAAGAGAGAATGAGCTGCAGGTTGGGAGATGGCCGGGAAACAGCAGCTGAGGGCAATCAGTCGATTGCATGGCCGGAGTAACTGGCCAGGACCTGAAACGACAGGAGAGTTATAGTGTCAAAAAAAGCAGAAATCAGATGAAAACAAACTAAGAGGAGCTTAAGGGGTTTGATTCTATCTAATCTAAAATCATGCTTCTGAAAATAGCACGAGTCACCGGTAGAGTTGTTGGGTCAAAGCCTTTTTTTTTTTCCCGAGGCCAGCATATGTTTTGGATTATTTGCAATATTTGCAAGACTCTGTGCCCAGCGCTGCACATTTGTCATTTTTTTTTATGGCCACCGGAGAGCTGAAATATGTTAAAATATGGGTAAAAACACTTCGCTCGTCACTGTCACTTTTTACCCAGCCGTCCAATCACAGTATCGGAGGGGCGGAACAAGTACCACACATGTAGCCTACTCCTCGAACTTGAACTCTTGAACCAAGCGATCGGAGCGTACTCGGCGAGATGTTTCCAGGCATACATTTCCTTAAATATATAGAAGTTGAATGATTTCTCAATAATCCAATGATCACTTGGTAAAATATTACAAACTATTATTGTGAGGACTCCTTAACAGTAACCAGTAAACACAGACTATTGAATGCATTATTTGTATATATATATATATATATATATATATATATATATATATATATATATATATATATATATATACATGTACATGTATATGTATATGTGTATATATATTCATTATTTAAGGTAATCCAAGCACATTTGATAATCGGGAAGATGTTATTAAAGAGCTCCAAGACCCTGCAGACACACCCACTCTTGAGCTTGTGTACATGCTGCCTCAGTGCAGGGTAAATATAGCAAGGTTATATTTATGCTGTGAGTCCATCCGACAGCACTCCGTCTCCCAGTGAGAAGGAGGGACAGACGGAGGGCAGCAGCAGGTCTTGTGATCAGTGGTCTCTGCTGGTCAGGGTGTGTCGTCATGCAGCTTGACCAGACAGCCACAGGGCGTTTGGCCGCGCACCCCAGTGTGTGTAGGTGCTGCATGCTAACTCGACTCATGATGCTGATCTCAGCCGCCTATTCATACATCAGCGGCTTTGACAACGAGGTTGTAAAGCTCATAGCTTATCTAAACAATAACGCCGTGATGTATGTCACTTTTTACGAGTTGTAGCTGGGACGGCTGCTGGCACCTGCTGTCAACTTGTAACTGTAAACATCAATGCCAGGGTTGTGCGGATGCATTACTGTGCACCTGGTCTCAGACTCAGCAGGGTTTCCCATTTCACAGAGCAAAGCTGGTCCATTCTGACGTCGACCTCAGATCGTGCCATCCCAGATGGATGGGCACAGGATGGGTCAGTTCTTGGGTAGTGAAACACACTATCTGCTGTATGCACCAATGTACACATGCAACTTATGTACGTGAGAAGGACTGTGATTGCTCCCTCCACAAACATGTAGAGCTTGTACACAATTTTAATCTCAAGGGTCATTTTTCCTCTCACAGCTGGTATTTAAATGCACGAAAAAAACTTTCATTGTCTGTTGTCCTCTGGTTCTGGTTTCATGTTCTGAAGCCTTTATTGCTACGTCTCCACTAGTAAATTCCCTTAACAGCTTTGTAAAGCTGAAAGCAGAGGCGCATCCCACTTTGGATCACTGTACACACTCGACAATCCTCGCCCCGTAAACTGGCTTTATTTTTCAGGCTCAGCTTCTTTAAAAAAAATGGTGTGAAACACATGCAGTGACATAGTAAGTGGGTATTAAGAACATTGGGAACACGGAGACCAATATCATTCCTGTGGGTGGCACATGCACGAATGTTCCCATGCCACCCTGCGTATATGTCCACATGCTGAATCATTTTTTCCATCCCTAATTTAGGTCTAAATGCCAGTTTTTTAAAGTTGTCCCCTGAGTTTAGTTCAACACAGTTGAATCAAGTATTATATGTCATTCCTTGAGACTTTTGTTTTCAAAAGATTGTTTCATTCTTTCCCGTAGCTTGATGACTGTACGCTGCAGCTCTCCCACAATGGCACCTATCTGGATCTGGAGTCCTCTCTGGCCGAGCAAAAGGACGAGCTGGAGGGCTTTCAGCAGGATGACACAGGGTGAGACAGATTCACATTTATACCCTTCCAAATAGTCTTATACGCTCAGTCTTCATTGTCAAAACATCTCAAACCCTCCTCTCCCCCCACACACACACACATATATATTTTTCTGAGTTACTCCATTCTTATAAAATGGGAAGAATCACAAGCCGCTGGATATGGATTTCTTGGAAGCACAAGTTCATGGAAAGTATGAAGCGCTCTGGAAAGCGAGACAGATGTGCCCTCCTTTCCACAGCTACAGCTCTCTGGCGGTGTTTTTACAATAATTTTATATTCTGATCTTTGTGACAAAATGTCACAGTGTGCAAACCCGTCAAGTGCAGCAGAAACAGGATGATCACTTTGTAACGGCACCGTCCTCCAGTGTTTTCAGTCTCTCATAGCTCCCGGTGGCAGTGCCGCTGTCTGTCTTTCGGTTGAGAAGAGAAGCTCTGTTGCTAGGGAATTGTACTGTATCCTGACACATCGAGTCTTGTTTGTGCACCTCGGTGTAGCCAGGTGTACGATAATCATCCAATCTGGATGCTACTGCAGCTCTTTGTGCGATCAACAATGAAAAAATGTAAAAGAATTTCAACATATACACATATATGATATATATATTCTTTTTCCATATAGTGATGTGATAGGTATTGCCAGCCGTTTGTGGAGAGCTGTTGTATGCTGATCTGTTTGGAGACTTTGTGATAAGTGTCAGTGTGTGGTTGTTTCCATGTGTACGTTGTCTTGTTTGTCAAAGTGGGTGTGCCTGCGTCTCTCTTATGCACCTGGTAAGCCAAGTGACAGAGGATGGACAGGTGTATAGAAGCCTGTGTGTGTGTGTTTCTGAAGTGGTTTGGATCTTGGGGAACCGGTTGGATTGGACAGTTCTCTCATCCAAGGTCAGACTGTACTGACAGTAGGAAATTAATCCCACATGGGGTTGGGTTTGCCTCTTTCTTGGCATAACATCACAAAGGTTGAGGATGGAGGCTTCTGACTAAGCACGTCCTGTCCTCCCTCTGTCAGAAGAACACTGTTTATATAGTGCCAAAAATGAATAAACTAATTATACTCAAGATCTCGGCCTCAAACCACACATTTTACTTTAGAGTCAGGCAGGTTTTGACGGCTGTCTTAAAAGCCACGTGGTTGTGAATGTTGGCATTGTGAAGGTGTGTCTCTTCATTTAATACTGTTCTTCATTAGCAGCTGTCTGTCACATATTGACATGCACTTAGTGTCTTTTCCAGCTGAAGCTTCTCCAATCTTATAATAGTCACAACAATAACCCACCGATTGGTTTATGGATACTATTCACATGGGTAATAGACACACAAACACTTGTTATAAAGAATAGATTCATTAAAAGGGATTATCACCACTGCTCAGAGGATGCTTTCACTAAAGGAGATCACATAGCAGGAGGACACTGCTGCAGATTGTCATGGAGAGCAGTGTTCCTCC
This sequence comes from Cyclopterus lumpus, assembly GCF_009769545.1. Lineage (NCBI taxonomy): Eukaryota > Metazoa > Chordata > Actinopteri > Perciformes > Cyclopteridae > Cyclopterus > Cyclopterus lumpus. The sequence continues at coordinate 14,974,169 of NC_046976.1, read as the reverse complement.
AGGCCACAATAGCTGTTTGTGTATTATTCAAAATATATTGAAATAGCGATTTTAATAAATCATTAAGTTGAATGAATCTTCCCAGCTCTCTAGTATTTTTTTTAATTGAAAACATCCCTTCTTATCCTCACAGTCTTTTAAAGTCTCACATCCAATGGTTGCATTTAGGGTGTAATTTTCCTTACATTGTTATGACTGGCAAGACGCCTCATTGACACCTGTCATTCTCACACGAGACATGTAAAATGAAAATGAATTTGCAAGAAAAACACAGTCGGCTATCAGCATCTCAGCAGGTCGTGTTACAATTTGCTCTATTTCCGAGCAGAGCTGATAACGCAGCTTAACAGAAGGACAGGAGGCCGGCTGGTTTCTTGTTTGGGTGTGTGTTATCCTCGCTGCATGTTTTGCATGTTATCAGAGCAGTGTTTTCCCTGCTTGGATTGGATGCTATCAAGAAGGTCAGCGATGGAAGTCGGTGATTAGCTCTCACAGATTGGAAGATAACAACTTGAGGTCTGGAGAGAGAGAGAGAGAGAGTTGGAGGTGCTCTCCAAATACCATCATCCTTCACCCGTATGTTTGTGTGTGCTCCTTTTGTTTTCCCACTGGAAATATGCTGTGTGTGAATGTGTGCTCACGATGGTATGCAGGGGTGTGTGTGCATGTGTGTTGTGTCTGCTCCGGCACTTTTGCGATCTGTCCTCAAGACTCAGATGCGTATCAGTATAGATGGGGGGGTTGCGGGGGTGTATGCATCCAATGCAGGCCACTGTTTGTCTGCACGATTCCCTTCTTGCCAACGGCCTCTGCATTACATAAAAAGGTCCATCATAACAAGTCCTTGCCTCATAGTGTTTGTGTTCAAATACAAGTAAAATGTTTCTATTTTCCTTAAATTAGTAACCAACTGCATGAGATTATTGCACTTCCTGATTAAAGACCACGCCATCTGTTGCAGTGTATGCTTCTCTCGCATCGAGTGTGAACACACTGTGAAACGAGACGGATCACTTCACTGAAGCGAGGGGTTGTTAGTGAAATGGTGCGGCAACGTGGAAATGTCATTGCTTTCATAAAGACCTTTTTTGTTATGCTTTCCTTTCTTTCGTCAGGTCCAGAGGGAAGAAGCACAGCGTTATCCTACGAACCCAGCTGACTGTCCGCGTGCACGCCTGCATCGGTGAGTGCTGTGTGACATGTTTATATACCTGTTCAACACAAGGTTCTCCCTGGACACACACACACACACACGCACACACATGAGAACACATTGCGCTGCACGCTCCGGTGGCTGTCCAGGGGTTTACGCGTGCAACATGCTGCTGTCAGACATGAGACCTCCCAGTCAGAGGCACGTTTGACTGCTCTGGGAAATTTCTCCAATTCAGCGTGGGATTGTGATCATTTTTCAGCATTTGCATTAAACTTGTATGACGGGAGCTTCAACACAGTTTCGAGAGAGAAAAGTGAACAGAAGCTTTTCATGTGTATGTTGCCATATATATTTTTTAGCCCCCTTCTGGGGCTGGTAAAGGCTTCACAGTGTGATGCTCTTAACTCATCCTCGTCTGGGATAGTGAAGAAAAGGAGGGACGAGGAGACAGAGTGTGCGTCTCATTTAAAGAAATATATCACAGCACGATGATACAAGTAGGAAGAAAGAACTGAATGAAAGATTTGCAAGGGAGGGAAGGAATGATAGGAGATATCAAGCAACACACACATCCTCATTTTTATCTACAAATACCTGAACTTTTCATTTTGCACCATGTCAGTTTGTCCAATAATTATATTTGGACTAAATACCTGGAAAACTAATGACATTACCATCAGTCTCACGTGTAAGCATCACAGTGCCTAGCCTCACGTAGCTGCTAGCATAGCTGGAGACTGTTAAACACACACACATTTCACCAACATCTGGCCCGTTTTAACAGAACTCATCACTTAAAATGAAAAATGATTCATAATTTAGTGTTACATTTTTTTTAGATTACATTTTCTCACTCTCGAATTTATCATGTAAAGTCTGTCTATATTCTTAATCTAGAAAAAAAGAATGCTCCGAGAACACGTGGATGATTTTGCTGTCTTTTGTTCTCATAACTTTAACATAACAGCCCAGTCCTATAACCAGCGATGCAATCCTGTTTCTGTCTTCTTTATATCACCCCCGCACTTTGTCTCTGCTCACTTCTTTCCTCCATGTCTGTACGGTCCACATTCTTCATGCCAGTGATAGCGGTGCTAATTCTGGATCCTAGATGCTTTGCCCCGGATTGGTTGAGAACGTGATGAGGTGAAAGGTCACTATGACTGGGATTAATAGTTTTAAGGAGAGAAAATGTACACCTACAGAAAAGAATCAATTTGTGACGGCTTGTTTTCATGTTTACAGTGTAAACGAAAAAAAGAAAAATTGTTAAGAAGAAAATAATGACTAAACTATTGTCACACAAGTCACTTTGAGATGTGTTTTTGCAACATGTTGTAGCAGTTTCTATTTAACCAATGTAAGGGACACAACCCCCTGAACTTGCTCCCCTTCTCCCTCAAAAGACCTTAAAAAAGCAGTATTCTCAATTAAACCTCACTACATTCAGTTCTCAAATGTATTATTATTATCATTATTATTATTATTATTAATATGAATGAATGAATGACCTGATTAATTAATTAATACACATTTGTATCTGTTGCTTGTTCAAATCTTCACCAGTTACTACCACATGAACCCCACTTCACATCTGCATATTAGAAAGAAATGTCACTTTTAAAGCCTGTTATTCCCATTTCCTCCATGAGTTGAGCTTTTATTAAAACATAATTATGACTTGTGTGTTAGCTGCTCTGCTCCATGTGTGTGTGGGGAGGCGGAGCAACGCACTTAGCGAAACACGAGAGGAGAGGATACTAATGATCGCGTGACACTTTAGCAATGGCGCACCATATACATATGAGATGCATTTATTTTACAAGGGCAAGAGTGAAACTTGAAATTTGACCAACGATTGTCGATTGAGTCGGTTCACTATATTGCCCACAATCCAGATTTTCATTCAGCATGACACAGATGCTGAGCAACAACCAGATCCTGACTGGAGTTGATACTCTGGAGTGGCACTTTGTAATTCTGCAGCATCGGACAGACATATAATCTGATAGCGTGAGCGAGTCACAGCGATCCATTCACGTTAGAGATCTACTGACCATTTTCCACCCCCTCTCAGCGTTGCTTCAGTGAGACGCTTCAGCCATCCACTCATCTGCCAGTTTAAAACTCTCTAATCCTTTCAGGGCTTTGACCTTCAAATCGCCCGAGGAGGGGTCGGCATACTATTCATTAAGTGGAAAGTCTGTCACAATCAAGAATGCAAATTGCTTGTGGAATCAAGTATCTGTGAATCACCATGACGTTGGTGTGTATAGGAGGCTTGAATGGCGTGTCTTTGGGTTGAATGCATGGTCATGCATGATCACTATTTGGTTTATGTGACTGAAATGCAGGAAAGGATCACTTCCGTACAGATTTTCCTAATCTTGCCGTCGTCATCTGCTTTCAGGTTTGATTGAGAAGGATCAGGATTTGATTGTATTTAGGTCAAATGTTAGGGAAATCCTCCAGTTGTTCATTGATCTTCTTTTCAGGGCCACGAGGTTTTAAAAAAAAGGGGTGTACAACTTTAAGAACGAAGGCTCTCCTTGGCATTTCTTGGCATCGCTGCTCACGGAAAGACCAAATTACATTCAGGCTTGCCAATTTGGGATTAAGGATGCTCTCTGATGCGTGTATGCGTGAGTGAGGCTGTGATAATGTGTGTGAGTTAATGACTTTTTTTTCTGTTGCATATGAGAAGGAGAACACACTGGGTTAGCAAAGCAGTGACTCTGTCTTCTGGTGTAAGCACTTCTCTGCAGGCAATGTGTCTGCACTGGAGAGGCCTCCGTGGCACTTTAATGATCCAGCTTTTCTCAGTACTCACTGTATTTTCCTCACTGGGAGATTAGCGTCAATTCAACAGGAATTTATCTTTTAATCCAGGGTTGGTGTCCAGAGTGTCCTCGGTTTCAAGTTGAACAAGGTTCAGCCCGAGCCTCTTCATTTTGGAGCATCTACTTAAGTATCTCTCTTTCATTTGTTCTGCTGTCTCTCAATACCTACTTGTGTGCCCTGTTTCCTTATATTTCCTCCCCTTCTCCCAGTTGATCCCGTGGTCTGCAGACTCGTCAAGAGTGCCAATCAGAAACACTTATTTTTAGTAGTTTCTGGCGCAGCAGAGTTGTTGTAGCTGACGGGTGGAGTGGAGAGAGGTGGTTCAGGGGTGTGGGTGACGTGGAGGTGAAAGGGGTCAACCTTATGGCGGCATAAATGTGCTGAGCACATTCCATGCCAATCAGCCTATTGCGGTTGGATATTCTTGGTGTGTATTTTGTTTTTTTACTTGTCGAGGGGTCGCTTAAAAAATCACGATTCATCGTGTAGGAACCAAAAAATATTACGATATACCCTGCGAGGTGCTGGATTTATTGGGTCTAAAAAATGTGATGACATTATATTGGATATATTAGTGAGCCTGCAGGACTAACATGGAAAGGAATCATGGGGAGTTCATGTGGGGGGGGGGGATGTAGACCATAATTCAGCTGGATAGGCCAGGTTCAGAGAAGAGGAGGGGGCAGAGAGAGAGAATTTTGGCAACTTTTTAAACTAAATATTAGCCTGAATGCTGGGGTAATAAAACCATGTTCTCCGGGTTAAACTTGAACCACCGGGTCCTCATCATTCTGCAAGCTCACCAGCAAGAGTAAATATTAACAGACATTTTTATCAGGATCCCCTTCAATTTCTTTACATTTTTTATTCTTATAACAGCCTAGATGTGTACGGAGCAGGATATTTAATAATCGAAAGTAAACTCTTATAGACACTGTGTGTAAACCACCTGAAAACTAAATAATCAATAAATCGTTCCAGCTGATAGATATAGCTCTAAACGCACAGCAAACTTTATAGTTATTCAGTCATTATTTCTTCCGATACCTTAACATTCAATTTGTAGTCTGGCAAACTGTAATTTTCTCATTTGTACACTGTTAAAGTGCACATTAGCAAAATGTGTTCTGAATGTGTGTTTCCTATCGTGGCCTCATTTCCCAGCCTGCCCTGAAGTGAAAGGATATGCAGTAATTAAATACAGTTTAAAGTGATCAAATATAGAAAGGGTATGCCGTCTGACAGGTAAAGCCTCATGTAATGAGTTGTACTGCAGGTGAAAACAAAAGAGCCCTAGTGCAGAACAAAAGACCTGGCATGTGTGTTGGAGCCGATTCAATCCCTTGGCAGGTACCTCTGGAATTTAGCCCTTTTTTTCAAAAAAATGTGGCTCCCATACCGCTGGATCTCTGTGGCCCAATTATCCGTCTCTAATCACCCCACGCGGTAGAAGGGGGGTGGAGAGGTTGAGGTGTAGTGAAGGTTGACTTGATTTGATTTTCTCTGATCGGGCTGTTACATAACAAAATTAGCAGCAAAGTCAAAGATTGTGTTGCATCTGTCTGTCTTTTCCAGTTGTAATTTTTTTTTCATCCTGCTTTGGTTGGATACAAAAGTAATAATAAGCCACCGTACACAATCAAAGGTTTATAGTAACTATATTTATACACTTTAAAGAGATGTTGTGAGGATTCGGTAGCATCAGGCAAAATCTCTGTAAATATGAGCTTACTGACATGGTGGTCTCTGGTGAAAAAGCAGTAGTAACTATTCAGTGTGGATTTACCGATGGGGTGGGGGGCGTGTGTGTGTGTGTGTGTGTGTGTGTGGGGGGGGGGGGGGGGGGGGGGGGGGTAGTGACAGCAATCTGGCTTTGAGATGCTGCAGAAAGAGATGACTGCAGCTGCTTCCAACAGTGATTTACTGTGTTGGTGTCCTCCGCCGTGGGAGATAAGGCCTGGTAATGGCATGGTGTGACAGGGAGATAATGCTTTGTGATGGGTAAGCTGGGAGGGCGTAGTGGTACAGGACATCTGTGGCGGTGCAGTTGTACAACTCCATACATATTATATGGTTTTGCTGACACGCTGCACTCTAATATTCGCGCTAACCTGAGCCAACTACTTTTCAATCTGGCATCATTTCCCCTTCATCCTCTATTAATCTACTTTGCTCTCCATTGTCTATTTGTCTCCATTTCTCTTCCCCATCTCCTGACTGGTTTCATTCAAACACTCACCACTTTTTTAACCTGTGCAACCTCTTTCTTTTCCTGGCCTGCCCGCTCTGATCTCTACATCTATATTTACTCTGCTCAGCTTCACATACAGTTTATAACTCTTTGTTCTCTTTGAACACCTGTGGCTTTGGCTCAAGAAATCGGGCCTTATGAACTCTCTGTGTGTGCGTGTTTGACTCAACAAGTATATTTTGCCTACCAACTGTTATTATTATGCTCTCAGACAAGTTTAGACCAATCACTCAATCTGTTTTTCTGTGCGTAGCCGTAATGTCTCCGTGCAAATGTGTTTTTATGTGTCCGTACTTCTCATAATCACCTGAAATCCGTAGCTGTGCATTCAGAATACAGGACGCGCTGCAAGCTTTTCATCGGCGTTTTCGCAGAGCGAAAGAAGGAAAGAGAAAAACACTCAAATAGTTTCCCCTCGTCAGCAGCTGAGACCCCGAGGAGCGACTGAGAGCATTGCGCCCGCATGACTCATGCCTTAGTTACTGCTGTGGGCTGATGAGGCATTAGGGATGAAGGTGTAGAGCAGTGGTAGGATAGCTTTACAGCAGTAGCTGCTGTCGAAATCCTGTAACACACATCTATCCTGCAACTGTTCTCAGTACCTAACTCTCCAACTGTAAATAACTTGCCGTCTTAATTCTTACATTAAGGTTGGTGAAGGGGACTCCAAAGACAGTGAAATGTCCTCTGTTGCAGTCAGCCATAAGCAGAGAGGAATAACATGTGTGCCCATTGCACTGCTTACACCCAGCAGTCAAGCTTAAATTATGCAGTACACCTTCAATGTGATTATGTACGGCTTTTATGGTTTTTGCTGTGTAATCCAGTTGTATGTTGCAGCTGTGCGTCTCTTGTGATCAGTTGCTTTGGTGGGATGCATCCTGTCTGTGTGTTGCAGTGTTTTTCGCTTTCTGTGGATGTGGCAGGTTTTTTCCCCTGGGCTCTATTTATGCTGACAAACACGAGAAGCCCAACGTGTTGTGCACATGCACAACACGTTGGGCTTCTGGGGCTGAGGCTGTTTGGGGTTTGCTCTTCCTAACCCTCAGCACTCTTACTGGGAGAAATATATTGCATATATTCATGTGTCTTTGGCTTTATATGTGTATGGGTGTTATGTCTGGGCTTGTTCATATACGCAGCTGAGTGTACCTGCACAAACCTCCATCTGGCCTGTTTTAATCATTTTGAAGATATTACATAATGCAATGAAACATTACAATTACCGAAAGCTAAACATCCAGAATACACAATGGAGAATCTGCGGGCTTGGCATCTCATCCAGCCGTCGGGTTTCAGAGATGATAGGTTTGGGGGATGTGTGGAGAGAGACGGGGAGAGGGATGATTTCCAGGGAAATGGTGAATCACTTAAGGAAGAATACACAAGGGAAAAACAAAGCAAGGAGGAAATGCACCTGCCAGACACAGCAGCAGCAGCTGTCCAGCAGCTCCACAAGTTATGTCATAGCTCCGTGGTCCACTGACTTACAGGTGAGGAGATTGAGGGAAGAGAGAACACTTTGCCATGGTGATACAATTAGTTTTATAATTTACATGTCTGCTATTTTGTGGTTTCAGACTCCAGACTGTAAAAGTTCGGGAATATTGCTTTGGCAGTTTGATTTTGAGAATAATTTGGTTAATTTTGCTTCTAAACTCAGTACATCAAAAAATATATATAAATTGTAGGCCAATATATATATATATATATATATATATATATATATATATATAAGGTAAGATAAGATACACTGTATACAATAAGATACAGTGTATCTTATCTTACCTTATCTTATTTGAACCTAAATCCAAGTCTTAACCCTAACATGTAATCATCCACATTATGGGGACCTGCATTTGGTCCCCAAAAGGAAGGTGAGTCCCCACAATGTGACTGTGTAAACAGACTGATGTCCCCACAAGTCATAAAAACACACCTATTCCTGGGCCCTCTTATCAGCAACTATAAGCCAAGACCATCAGTCGGAATATAGGCCCAAAAATGCTTAAGTGGTATGTTCTCCTCTGGCAAATATTCTTAACCATGCCAGAACTCCCTTTATAGCTTTTGTCTGACGTCATCATACCTGCTGTATTAGGGTCACGCACAGAAATAAACAGACAAGTGTGGTATGAGTCACAGCAAGATTTGATTGAGCTAATCTGTTTACCCGCTCTGGCTGCTGTTAGGCTTACTCTGGTTTCTCCTTCAGATTCTCACTCTTTTTTAATTTTTTAATGTTCCTTTCTCTTCTTTGTCAGGCTTCTATTCTCAATCCAGCCAATTGATTTGGCTGACTCACCATCAAAACCTTGAAATGATCAATACATAACATACATACATAATCATCAGTTCTAATTTTACTTCAGAAATTCATTAATATCTCTGCTTTTTTTCCTGCCATTGCACAAGCCCAGGGAATCTTTATCACAATGCACTAGTTGAGAAAAAGCGTGAGAGAGAGGGAGGGGAGAGAGAGAGAGAGAGAGAGAGAGGGAGAGAGGGAGAGAGAGAGAGAGAGAGAGAGAGAGAGGCTAAGATAGGGTGAGAGCGAGGGAAAACACTGGGCGCTTGTTTCACACGTGTATGATTGCATGTGGGATTGAACGCCACAATATTTCCCACAATCAGCTTTTGTGTCGGTCTGCACGCTGCAAAGTAAAAAAATCAGGTCACGCTTTTTAACAATGCATTTCTGAGGATGAAAGACAGAGCGACCCCTTCACACTTTGTCAGTTGCATGCAACAATTGGTTGAAATTAAGTTTAATAAATGACCATATACAATGGTTTTGGTCATCTATAAGTTTTTTTTCATCAGAAATTAAAGGAATTGTTTGACATTATTGTCATTAATTAACTTGTGTGCGTACTTTTACAGTAGTTTTCTGGAGCCCATGTTTGGTGGTGGAAGTGGGAACTTCAGGAAATAAAAGGTGCTATTTAGTAAGCTTTAGAGGCGCTGGTGTTTTAGTGACCTTTGGAAAGAGCCAGGCTAGCCAGTTCATTCTGTTTGCAGTCGTTATGCTAAGCTAAGCTAACTGACTGCTAACTGTAGCTTCATATTTGCCATACTCACATGGAAGACAATCTTCTCATCTAACTCTCGCCAAGAGAGCTATTGTGCATAATATAAGGATATGCGTCAACATTATATGCCGCCAACACAGTTTGCAGAAAGCAATCTTTACAGCACAGAATGCTTGAGAAATGTGAAGAAGCTTATTTTGTTCCAATTCAAATTGGACATTGATTTGGAACGGATATTTCCAGGATATACGGAATAATTGCTCCTTCAGTGTGATATCTGCTGCTTTCCAAAGTTCACTTGCTCAAAGGAGTTGCTCCAGTCAGTGTTCGTCTCACGTGCGCTTGACTGCAGGCGAGTGACCATCACCTCTTGATGTGAAATGTGTGCTGAATGTGGGCGGTGCCGAGTGGGGTCAACCACAAATTTTCGTGAACGGAAGACCAATGTTAATTTCTCGCCAGGGACCACGCCCTTAATCGCGACACGTAACCAATCAGATGGGTGGGCGCGGCTACAGATTTGTTACTAAAGTCGCCCATCCCTTATTTTTACAACTTATACAGTGTACAGTAAATCCTAAAATGTTGCTTTGAGTATATAATGAGTCGTCACTTCCTGTTTGTACACTACAGTCACTAAGGTAGTCTGTGTGTGAATATAGAGCAGTACGATAGCTGCCAGTCATCACTGCGGTATCATCAGAAAGCTGGGTATATTTATGTTTGTGTTGTGGGTAACTATTCCTGTGTGTGTGTGTGTGTGTGCGTGTATGTGTCGACTAATTCAGAGGCTGGTCTTGGAGTATTTCGAGACATACTGTGTTTGCGAGCATGCGTGTATTTTTTATGTGTTTGCATGTGTTTATGTGGCAGTGAGTTTCCTTCCTGAAAACATCTGCTTCTGAGATTCTTACACGGCTGTTGTCCTTCATCAGGGTTCAAGGTTACAGTCTGGATATGTTTAACTGCCGGTGTGTGTCTATATATGAAAGTGTGTATGTCGGTATGTTGTACGTACTGGATGTCAGTGTGTTCATTCTAAAATACCGCAGCCATTTGTTTCCACAGGGGTTGATTTATGGGAATCATATAAAAGTTTGTTTCCATGTACTCTCAAGTGTTGTTGTACTCTATCTGCCGGCGGACGTGGGTACATGCTTGTGTGGGTATGTGTGTGTGTGTGTGTGTGTGTGTAAGTGTGTGTGTGTCACAGTCAAGTATAATCTCTGTCTAGGTCTGTTGCCACTCTTTAAATCTTATGAATCCTCCAGTGAAACTTTGGAGGTCTCACTCACCCTCTCTTTTCCTCTCTCTCTCTCTCTCTCTCTCTCGCACACACACACACACACACATATATATATATACACACACACACACACACACACACACACTGAGCTCACAGGGCCTCCAGTACTCATACTGTAGGCCAAGACCAACAGACAAAAAATAGACAGTCACAAAATAACCGAGTTATCCTCGGCAGTCTGGCCTTTGCTGCCTGCCAACTTTTCCTTTTCACTTCACTCGACATGAGACTGAAATCATGCATTATTGTTCAAACTGTATTCAATTATGACAGATTGATGCAGTATTTGTTCTTTTAATGACAGATTAATGGACACGCCACTCCACACATATGTGCACATAAGAAGGAAATATGCACCCAATGGTATATTTGCGCATGGGTTTTGATACAAAATGCAAACCCTTCCAGAGAAATATGAAAAACTCAATATAAATGCGTCATTTATTTTGCATCACCTTGTCTTAAAACAAGTGAAAACGAATCTGCCACTTGTGTGACTAGTATGGAGCTACATGGCAGCACACACACACACACACACACACATACACACACACACACACACACACACACACACACACACACTGTATGACCTCAACAAAGATTTAACCCAGTATGTATGTTACAGCATGTTAGACATCCAACCCACCTATATTTAGCATGAACAGCACAGAGAGGTAAAGACTTCCTGGGATTAAATCAAGCTCTGCAGCGTGCCATTACACCTCATGCTTCTTTATTTTGGATCCCACTGAAGAGTCTGAAAGGCAACTGACTGATTGGCCCAGACAGCCGCGTGGAGGTTTTTTTAGAGGGGTGCAATGAAATCCTTCGGAAACATGAGTCAGCGGTTATAACTGGGCTTTAACGCACGACCACCAGCTGTGACCCGCCCCTTTCTCGCCTGACCCGTAGACAAAATGATTACCCTTGGTTGACCCCAGTGCGTGTTTATCAATAAATATCCTGTGACCCAGTGATGATGTGTTACAAAATAATTCCTCTGATGAGGTTTACGTATATACTGTGCATCTTTCGATCTGTTATTATTGGATTGCGTATTCAGCAATGCTCAACCTTTTTACAGTAATTTACGCTCAATATTTAAACAGTGGCTGGAAAATTATTAAAGTGATAAAGCAGACGGTTTTCTTGGTTCTCTTACTCTTACTTCCAAACAGGGTAGGACAGCATCTGTAACATCAAGCTGTTGAGACTGCGACTTCCTCAGCAGAAATGCACTGACTTTGTTTTTCCAGAGAGAAGTTGGGATTCACTTTGTACATTGGAGCCATCACTTAGTGGTCTTGAGAGGAACTGCACCTCATGCATCTTTTGCATACTCGGTTACTTTTATTGAGTGCTGGGTGATGATCGAATATGATAGTTTATCGTCTTTCAATGGGAAAGTATTGTAGTGAAATCATATATTGAGATAAAAAAGCACACTAACTCAAATTTCTCACTTACGTTTTTCATTAAATTATAGAATCAAGTTTTTAACTTTCACAATAGTATTCAACATCATGTGGTTGTTTCATACAGAAAATGGTTTTATTAAAAAAAAGAAGAAATGAAGATATGAAATGACCGTTATTGTGACAGAAGATTGTGGCCATATCTTCGAGCCCTACATTTATCTCTGTTTATGATCTTCTTCTCTGTTTATGATCTTCTCATCTGCTCCACTAAGTCCATAGTTTCTAACATTGTCTGTGTTTGGTGCTGGGCTGGTCGCGTACTGTATGTTTTTAGAGCTAAAAGAAAGTAGTGAGGGTGAATAAATCAGTAAGGTTATGGGCCTATGAACACAAGAGTCACAAATAGAGACCTGTCATGCTCATAGATGACTTTGAGAAGCTCACATGCTGGATGCCAAACAGATTCTTATGATTCTCTTGGTTTGTCCTTGTCAGCCTGCAGAATCTCCCCTTTAAGAAACATCTGCTGAGCTGGCTTGCATTGTTTAATCTGAGAATTAAGCATAGTAGCTGCAGACTGATAGTGCCCTAAAACCAACTAAGCAGAATTAGACCTCAGTCAAGTGGGGACGCTGCAATTTAAATTGAGCATTTTGCAATACCGGGCGTTTTTTAAGTATAATTGCTGTGGATTAGGACTTGTGTAGCCTGAGCTGGCCTGTGTGTTTTTCTGTTTGTAGATGTGTAGATGGTGCAGTAAATGTTGAGGGATTAGTCAACACTGAAGGGTCACAGCACTAATCTCATTAAGGCAGGAGGGGAAGGAGGCGTCTGACCACTCCTGAAGCACTTCGCGGACAGCCTCGGCACCGGGGGAATCCCTGTTTCACTGGAGAGGACACTCCCACATGCACATACAGGTTCTTCCAGTTATTTTCAGCTATACTCTAAATAAATGCATATTTGGCCCTTTAACCCATTATTGAGCCTTTTAATTTTTTTCTGGATAAAACAGGACAATTGGATCATAATACACATGGTTCATGTCAGTTGGGTCCTTATTTGATGTTTAGCATGTGATTAACCCAATAAAAATGTAAACCAAGCTTTCCTTCAATAAAGCTATAATTTAGTCCAGCATACTGGGAGAGTCTCTCTCTCTCTCTGGTGTTTTCACAGGTACATTCTGGGTGCAAGTTATTAATAATTGAGTGTGGCATTTCCGTGACACACAGGATCTTAGTTTTGAATGATGTGTCTCGTGGAGATAGCAGTGTAGTTATTTGTAAAAAGTGTGTTTTAGAATTTCAATCTTAGTGTAAAGCAAGTCGATGTGCTGCTGGCTTAGCGTACCTGGTCAATAGTTAGGCTACACGAGTTAGTGGTTTCAGTTATTAAGTACCTGTCTTTGTGTCAAGGCAATTGCAAAACACAGTTTATATGTTATGTGTGTTTACTAAAAAGAAAAATGTTAGTTCATTATCAACAGTTTACTTTGAATCATGTTAGATTAAAACAGAAAACATCAGAAACAAGTGTAAATACCTCATTCTCTTTTCCCCCTGCTAAAATAAAATAAAAATGTTTAGGATGGAATATGGGACTATATGACTCGTTAAGGCCGACATGTTGCAGTGCGTGTGAGATGGTGAAACAGTGTGCACAAGAACTACCAGTCCTCCAAAACAAACCAGTAAAACTCCAAGCAAACCTATAAATGAAATGTGCCTTTCTGCACTTGGTGAACGCACTGGCTTACACACGATCACACAAGTGCGTGCATGCACACACACATTCTACACAACAAGTACAAACCACAATGACACATCCCAGTGAGTGTTTCAGCTTTTTCTTGTGACAATAATAAAATCTAGGGCCAGGAAAAAAGGAGAATGACCAGCAAGAGACACAGGGACAGGCAAATCCTCCCTTTTGCAATCTTCCTGCCCTTCCTCCTGACATATTCCCCCATCTCTTATTTCTCTGAGACCAGTGGAGGGCATCTAATTCATTGTTAAAGTGTTATCTTACTAGTTTGTGTTGTTATTTCAGTCTCCCGCAAGAGAATATACTAAGGCAGTGTTGTTTGGCCCAGAGGTTGAAGGGGAGAGTCATTTGTTTGAGTTATTTTCAGTTTTAATACGCCATCACTCCCGAAACGCAGCGTTCAGACAGCTGGATCTCTAAACCTTGCCAATGGGAAAATGGCTCATTGATTATTTAGCATGTCAAATTCTGTTTACTCTGGAGCGGAAGGGTAATTATGCTGACAAGACTTTGTTAGCAAAACAAAAAAAAACTTCTTAATAAGTTCAACAAATGTATTGGATGTTTCTGTCCGCTAAACGTGTGAGGAACTCAGTCAGTGTGCGTGAATGAAGAAAATAAAGACATTAGATTCAATAAATACTGTGACAGAAGAGGATTTTATTTGGAAAGAAACGAAATGACCTCAACCATCTGGCAGATTTCACAAAATGTGTTTATTAAATATATTAAATGACTGTGGAGATGGTTAAAACACAGAGTGTGGTGGTGTGCGACCTCTGTTGTCTGACAGCTTATAGTGTACATCTGTAACCAGCTGGGTGATTTAGCCCTCATGTATGATTATCAACATTAGCCTGCACATCGGGGCGTCCGTGCAGCGGTGGTGCTTTCATCATACAGATATGAAAACATGTAACTATCACATTAATATATCTGGCCCACATTTTGTGATTCGCTTGTATGTGTCTGCCAAGGACGTAGAATTGGCAAGGATGAGATGCTTCTTATAATAAACCAGTCCATTTCGTTCGTTCATTTTATTTAAAAAGAATTGTTGCACAGGAAAATGTCTTGGGAGAGGTTTACCGTTGTATGTTGCAAAAGAAAAGAAGTATAGACATCCGAAAAGTATTCAACTTTTATCTAAAGAACGATAGAAAACCAAAACATTTCATTTTCTGAAGATTTAATTCAGTGTGCGTTTATTTACATTGCTGGTTGTTGATCCCTGTGTAAACTCTAGCTAATTGTAATGGCAACCCTTTTTTTTCCGCACCAACTGCATCACCACAACGAATCAAGCCAAGTTTGAGGTTTATCGCTGCTGCTGACGTGCTCCTGATGGACGGCAGACACTCTGGGAAAGGTGACCCCGACGGCCTCGCTCACGGCGAAGAACGCGAACATTACACGGCGGACCGTGAAGGGCCAAGGCGTAGTGTTCATCAAGTGGCCACTTGATTTCCAGGGAAGCCGAGAGAAACGTGCATGTCCAAAAAAGGAGTTATGACTGAGCCTCAGTTTGGGGTCTGTTGTGAATTATCGCATGAGGTCATTGCACCTGCCACTTATCTGTGTTCTCCTCTGTTTGCGGGAAGAAATAGCAATAAACCAAATGAAAGGTCACGTATATATTCATTATTTAAATGTGCTTTTTTTTCTTCTTTTTTTTTAAGGGGACAAGTGTGCACAGGCTCTTCTCTGTGAAACAGGTAGTGATTATGACAAAATGATCTCCGTCACATGAGAAACACCTGATGGTAAAAGTCAAGTCGGTCAGGTTTTCGGTGCGTTTGATAACAGAGATACCCACAAAAATACCAATTATCGATCCAATACCAGTGTTAATTAATAAGCTGAAGGCCTCGTTGTGGGGTTATTCTTTATGTGGAAGGAAACATCAGGCTTGACTTCAAAATTGCTCTTCTAACACAATCTAACAAATACACACTTATATTTATACCTTTTTATTATAATAAAATACTAACTTGTACCCAAAAAAAAAAGATGGTGCATCACTAAACTAAGCATCTTTTCAATCAGCTGGACAAAGTCAAAAGGTTAAAAATCAACATTTAACTCAAGACATGGCGGCGACATCTATGTTTGTGTATTTTTGGAAGGGGAATTCAACGTCTTTTGGCTCTCTCGTTTCTCTCCGCGGCTTTGATTACCCAGAAGTCAGACCCCGGCCTGTACTCAGTGGTCACTACTTTCCCTTTCTCTCTTTTTTCTTTTCCCTTTCTGCCCTGTCTTGCTCCATCTTGACTTTCCATTCCCATCTCTTAGTCCACCTCTTTCATATGTGTGTGTGTGACTGTTCTTTTCCTCACTTTCCCACATGCCATTCTCTTTGCAGTCACTCCTTCGGTTCCCACACGTGGAGAATCGTTGCCAGTTGTCTCTTGCCGCTAATGATTTGGATGATTTCATTATATCCGTCGTAGATGATCACAGATGTATTGAATGAATGCCGATCTCACAGAAAAGGTCCCGCGGATGGAGAGACAGGCAGGCCTGTAATTCTTTGTCTGTATGCGGAATGGTGGTGATCTTGACCCTGGCCTTGGGATAGCCTTGTCCAGCTTACCTCTGTACGCTGTTAACCTCTTCCTGGTGGACTGAAGGATTTGTCATCAACACGCAAACTCTGGATTTACAAACACAGATTTTCAAACCCCCTGCTAACACACAGCAGAAGGCACACATGTTCATACGCACACATGGAGAGTACGAACCCTCAACTGAACAGACTGTGAGCTTAACGCAGAGCACACATGATTGTAACATTACTGTTTAGTAGTATATAGTGTGCAAATACAAATAAAAGTACTTTTGTTTACAGGGGGAATGGAAATCGAAAATCAAAACATAACCATGTCGAAATAGTACAAATATGATGTTTGTGATAGTATTAAGAGAATACATGCTACAGAACATGAACATGGTGCCAGAAATATGTAATAAACCCCAGATTTCTTTTTTTACAAGATTATTTTTTAATAAGTGTGCCATATCACCATGACAGCACATTACAATTTAAATCTTCTTTGGATTCCGTCCATATAGGCAAGATGTATAGCAACAGTTTCACAGACGTTTCTCTCCCATTTGATCATTATTTATGAGAGCAGTGTACAAGAAGACTGCCATCCACATCTCAGTTAAGATCGGTAACCCGACCAACCTTCCACCAATTTTGTTAATGAGCGATAAACTTAACACATTCTGCTAAGAAGGCAACAGGTACTAGCCAATCAGAGGCAGAGTATCAAACTATCGTAATTAACAGACAGCTGCCAAAGAGGTCATTTGGCATGCAGATGAGAAGACATTTCCCAAAAAACGTGTTAAGCTACCACGCGGCGATGATGGCACATGTGCCTAAGGTGGCCTGGAGGAAATACAAAAAGACTAAGTACAGTTCACGGGGGTCACAATGTACAACATTTTAAATCTCATGATAGAAGAGAGCTATTTGTGTTCAAGGATAATAGTAATCATTTTGAATATCACTGTGATGCTATGAGAGCTCGTACAGTCGTTGGCTCTGAGTGCTTTCCATGTTGTGACCTGAATACCTCGCCGTTGAAGCCCGGCCAGCCGCTCATTAACATTCCAATGGAGCTCTAATCACTACTGCAACGCGTGTGTGAGTGTGTGTGTGCGTGTGTGTGTGTGTGTGCGTGTGTGTGTGTGTGCGAGAGACCACGCACGTGTTGCTCTGCGAGTGAAAGTGTGTGGAGAAGTGCCGGCCTCAGGTGGTCAGAACCGAGCGCCGTGATTGGTTCCATCGACTCGTAAAATCGACTTTTACTTCCAAGTTTTATTGATCCAGTCATGAAACACGTGAGAGATGAAAGGTGCACCGGTGAATGAACAATACAAACTGAATGTGGCAAAAGAAAGCTTGCTTATAAAAGTCAGATCGAAACGTTTTTGTGTGAGCTTTCTGAAACGAGTCACTCCACGAAGCCTTGTTACTATTTGTTGAATAAAAAAAATAATAACCGCTTCTTTGTCTCTTTCTCCCTTTCCAGAAAGACTGTATAATTCCAATGGACGTGACTTGAGGAGGGCACTGTTCTCTCTAAAGCAAATATTTCAGGTAACACACGCATATTTCACATGCAATTACTGTCAGTTTGTTGTTGCAGAGTACAGTTGGTTATTGTGGCCACCGTGCGCCTCCATGATGACAGGGATCTCCACCAACGTGGCGTTTCTCTCCCTGTGTCTGTGTGTGTGTGTGTATCTGTGTGTGTGTCTGTCTGTCTGTGTGTGGTGTGTCTGTCTGTCTGTCTGTGTGTGGTGTGTCTGTATGTCTGTGTGTCTGTATGTCTGTGTGTGTGTGTGTGTGTGTGTGTGTGTGTGTGTGTGTGTGTGTGTGTGTGTGTGTGTGTGTGTGTGCGTGTGTGGGTGTTTGCATTTGTTTTTGTGTGAATCTTTATTTTAAGATGAGAGGAGTCAGCCGCCTAAAACACCAAGTGCTTTTTCTGGAGCACACACACACACACACACACACACACACACACACACACACACACACACACACAGTAACCTAACCCCACTGCAACTAAATCTAGTCTACACCCTAGAATATAAGGATTTACATTATGGACCTGAATTCTTTCCCCCAAAAAGGAATGTGACTTTGTGTAGACAAATGTCCCCACAACAGGAGTAATACGAACCCATACTCACACACGGACAATAATAACCAACCAGTTTTCACTCCTAAGTTGTCAACTAACGGAGCGTGTTTAGCGTGTGTATGCGACACACCCACCTGCGGCATAACCAAACGAGGACCGCTGTAATGTCCCGTGCAAAACAAATTAAAGTTGTCATTTTGTCCCATCAGTCATTAGTCTATGAGTCATTAGTGTTAGTCGACTTACGTGAGTTGCTAGCCAGCTGACTCGTCAGTCACAAGCTCGTCACGTGGCTCGTCCCCATGCTCTTTTCTTAAATGTAACTAAGTGGTTTTTTTGCCCAAACCTAACTTCCTGTCAAGACGGAGGTTTATTTTGAAAAAACACGGTGCACGTGACAAGTATATTGACACAGCGCCAGAATATGGAAGCTCAGGCCCGCTGACCAAGCTGCGTTATTTACCACATTGGTGTGTGAATGTGAAACAAAACAGCGACGTG
The DNA here is from genome assembly GCF_009769545.1 of Cyclopterus lumpus. Classification (NCBI taxonomy): domain Eukaryota; kingdom Metazoa; phylum Chordata; class Actinopteri; order Perciformes; family Cyclopteridae; genus Cyclopterus; species Cyclopterus lumpus. The sequence continues at coordinate 14,955,239 of NC_046976.1, read as the reverse complement.
ACATCTTTGAATTACTGCGGCGAGTGAGTGCTATTGTAAGTATCATGAATACAATTTGCACACACTTTAACTTTATCCCACACAAAAAAGACACATGTCCTTTACATCTCCTCGTCATTCCATTCCTGCTGCCTGAAGCTTTGTGCAAGTAAGATTCAACAAAAAGACACAACCTCTCACGATGACACAACTTTATTCTTATCCTAAAACCCTCGAATGAAATGAGGCGTTGAAAGCAGCCTGAGGGCAGCGTTCTTTGAGTTTGGCCAGCCAGCTTCCTTGAAGTGCTTTCATCATCCTTTTAATTTAGCTTTTGTTATGAGAGATGATATCGCCAAAGCAACCGCACACGTGTGAGCTTGTAAGTCTACATACCGTCAACTTGAGTCCAAATCCTGCACATTACTGACATCATGTGGTAACAAAAAAAAGAATGCAACTTGAATACGTGAATAAAGTGATGATTTGTAAAAAGGATTGTTTGTGGCTCTGTATGCACACAGTTAGTGTTTATTAAATAACTTATTCTATGCCCTCTCCTTCTCTTTAACTTCAGGATGACAAAGATCTGGTCCATGAGTTTGTGATGGCTGAAGGTCTGACGTGTCTCATCAAGGTGGGAGCAGAAGCTGACCAGAACTACCAGAACTACATACTAAGAGGTATAGTTTCTCTCACTCGCTGTTGATCATATTCAGATACAGTATTACAAGCATGAATACTGACATTAATATGAATGTAAAGTAAAAAACATCTAGAAAGAACTGAACAAAATAAAACCTATGTAAGGATCAAGAAAACATGGCCGCGACAGCATATTTTACATCTTTAAGGAGAAATATATAGTATTACTTAAAGAAAAGGTTTTCAGAATATTAATGTAACATAATAAGTTCTGTGTATGTGTACCAGGAAACGTGGCTGTAATCAAGTAGGGAGAAAAGAGAACTGCATCCATATCACTTTTATGTTCTGCTCTTTGTCTGTCATAAGGTATCACGATTTGCCTTCTCAATGTTTGTTTTGAATCTTTATATTTTACAGTATAAACCTGTAATAAAGCTTCTGAAAGGCCCCAAGAGACACTGGCTCTGGCTCTCCCGAGCCAGCGTTTTTCAAATGCAGAATAGAGAGCTCTGCTCTTTAGAGAAACCTTCAACATGTGGTACAATAAGAGTAACAAATGAACAATTAAGTAAAAGTTAGGAAACAGTCTTTTTCATCAGAACTGTGGTGGGTGCAGTTTATTGACAGGTTTGACAGTTAAGAAAGTCCTCCTCTATTTCTTTGTCCGCAATTTCCAGTTCCACAATCGGACAAATCTTTTATTGCTCTTCTTCAAATGTTTCTTCACCCGTCCTGTTGTGTCCAGTTTCAGTTTCAGCTTCTATTTGCTATACTCGCCTAACACCATAACAGGAAACTTGGCTGTATACCAAAGAGGGAGGGGAGCTGTGACGTCTACATTCATAGATACTGAACTCCAAGCTCACTCGGTGAGAGGGAAACCACCCCTCAACTACTGGACATATAAAACTAACAATGCAAATGCAGTGGAAAACACCACTGAGGCTTAAAAAGTCACAAAGTCTCAAGATTTGCCTTCTCAACCTTTGTTTTGAATCATTATTTTCCACAGAGAGTTCTCCATTCTTCACTATAAATCATATCAAACCATTTGTATTATAAGGACTGTGGTGTTGTCACTGAGTTGCATAACCTTTTAATTTCAAGAGTCTCTGTAGGAAATCCCCAAACAACCCATCACCAATAAAACACTGAAGGGAAGATAATTAAGAAATCTTTAATTATATAGAGTAACAAATAAACAATTAAGTAACGTGTTTGTTTCGGTGTAATACGGATTGAGTAATGTACACTGAAAAAGAGGTTATTGCAATATTAAAATCATCAGATGCTTTGATACAATAAATCAGTGGTTCCCAAACTTTTTCTGTCAAGACCCCCTTTGATGATATAGGAACATTGGACGACCCCACATTTTTCTTGGTTTTTAATGAATTGCATTATAATGCATGAACTGTATAACATATTTCTATTTCTTTCTAAAATAAGTACATATCACTTCACAGTTTATTCTTCAGTTTGTTTAACTGGGAGAAAAAAATAGAAAACTCAAGGTGCTTGTTAATATGTTCGGGGTGGTGGGTTTTCAGGTGTCTTTTTAATTTAGTGGGCTTCATGCTCTCTGCCGCCAGTATTTTAAGACACAAAACCCACTGGGGTCTCTCATCCTGACCGACAATAGTGCTTGTGAAGCCCAGAGACAGATATGCCTCGCTATATTTCCTTGCCTTTACCTTAGTTTGAGGCGTTGTCGAGGTGGTCGCGTCGCCTGTTGCGGCTGTAACAAAAGTTCCATTGGATTTACGCTTTAGACCAGTCACAAATCTGTCCATCTTTGTACATACTTCCTTCTCTTATCTTTATCTTTCTCTGTCGCTCCGTATCTTTCTCGCTCTGTGTCGCTGTGTGTCTCTCTCTCGCTCTCGCTGGTTTTGCCACAGTCGGTCTGTGACATGAGCCGCTCTGGTGGCGTGGTTGGAACACAGTGCATGTCACGTCGGTTATTTTATATTGTTTTACCGGTGTATGTGTGCGTCTGTGTGTGTGGGTTGGTGATGAAGCCGCGCCCCCCCTAGGGGTCGCGACCCCCACTTTGGGAACCACTGCAATAAATCATCATATATAGATTGTCTACAAGTTTCTTAAACACAAGATTCTGCAGATATTTTTCAAATCATAGCTGGAAAACTTGGCTGGTAGTTCTTCAAGCACCAAAAAAAAAACTTGTTTTTGGTTTAAATTTTCAGTAAGAAAATAGTTTCAGTAAAAGTTAGGAAACAAAACATCTTCTGTTGTTTTATATGAAGTGTCTAACAATCAAGAACTCTTTTTCATCAGAACTGTGTGGGTGCAGTTTATTGACAGGTTTCCCCAATCACCTAATTAATGCATTCAAGTGATTCTATTTGCTATCAAACCCGACCAACAAAAAACTCCTCTTCTCCAGGGGAAGGGAAAAAAGGTAATCCACTTGATGGTCGAACAGAAAATAATCTATAAAAAAAAATCCAAGAAAATACTCCATACAAAAAATCAGCAAAGACCCAATTACTTCTCCAAATAATTTTCAGCTTTGTCTTTTTATCTGTCATAAAGATCCAAGGAAGGGAACTGTTATTTATAGCTGCTGTAAGATGGACCATTTGGTGTGCTTGGTTGGTTTGTTTACAGCAAGTGTTGAATCATCTTTCCATATATATGTCCGGTCCCTCTAACCTTTTGTTTTGTTCTCCTCCCTCTTTCTCAGCTCTGGGGCAGATCATGCTGTACGTAGATGGGATGAACGGTGTCATTGGGCATGCTGAGACAATCCAGTGGCTGTACACTCTTGTTGGCTCGAAGGTATAGCCTAGCATCCATAAAAAAGAAAAGCTCAATGTATACAAACACACACACATATACACACACTCAAGCAGGCTGTCATTGTATTGGCATTGTGGTACTTTCATAATTGTGTGAAGGTACTCTTCTGCTTTGCACTTAAAGTATCAGTTACTTTCTAAAAATGCCTTTCATTTGATTAATATACAAATTGACATATAGTAGCATTTACAACAAATGCACTCCCTATCTTTATCTAATATTAAACTTGGAGTAACATCATTGAGCCATTTTATTATCACTGAGACAACATTATTTAAAGATATACATATACATATACACTAAACATAAATAAGGTTTATATGAACTTCTTTGTTGCCTGTACTGCTAAATCTATAATGTGCATTTAAACTGTCTAATGCCTCTAATAAACAAGTATTTAAAGATATATCTCAATGGAAAAATAGGTTTCCAACACGATGGTCAACATAATACATCCCTTGTTTGTATTGTTTCTGTATCTGTGTGATGTTCTGGTTTTCTCTAGTTCCGTCTGGTGGTGAAAACAACTCTGAAGCTGTTGTTGGTGTTTGTGGAGTACTCCGAGTCCAATGCCCCGCTGCTGATAGATGCCATTACCTCTGTGGACACCAAGAGAGGTAATAAACCAGTGAACACACCACCAGCTGGTGCAACTGGTTCTCATTCATTATTATGTTGTATATACTGTCACCATTAAGTTACTGGCCCAGGTTGACATATTATTGTGGTGGTTGCATCGAGTATTTCACATTTTTATTTGTCATGGACTGATTTCCAGGATGCAAGCCGTGGTCCAATACTATGGAGATTTTGCATGAGAAGGATGGTGTGGACACAGAGCTGCTGGTTTATGCCATGACCCTCATCAATAAGGTGCTCGCGTCTGCAGTGTCTACTGAATGTTTATATACTTTTTAATTATTTTATTTCATAATGTACTGGATAGAGTAAAATATAACTGTGATATGACGACTGGTACTACAGACCAGAAAAGGCCACACCGCATTTTGGGGGAAAGACTCGCGCTGTCACAAAAGAAGAGAAACAGGAAAATTCTGACGTCAAACCAGATATTTCAGGCACATAAGATACGTAACATGAATATTCACTTTGGCCTTTTTTTCTTGTTCTTTATTTAATTTTGTATTCATCTTGTTATTGAAGAAGATATCCCGAGGTGTCCCCTGACATTTTTGAGCAGATGTGTCGGGTCACACTATGTTTTTTAATGATGCTATAATTAAATTACTGGATATGCAATATTGCATAATTTGTGAATTCAGCCACTTAAACATTGAAAATCAAAGCATTTAAAACCTCAGTTTCGCCTTGATGACTTATCGCTCTCCTTTTCTCTTTGCAGACACTTGCAGCCCTGCCTGATCAGGACTCGTTTTACGACATGGTCGATGGTCTGGAGGAACAAGGCATGGAGACGGTGTCCCAAAGACATCTGGGCCGGAAAGGCACAGATCTGGACTTAGTAGAGCAGCTCAACATCTATGAGGTTTGAGACACACAAAGTCATAAGATAACAAGGAAGATATTGTCAGCTTATATGTGGGTTTCATTTAAGAATTCAGCTATTAAGTGCTGCTCACCTCCAATGAATAGGACTTCATACAGTATTTACAGTACATTTGCGTAATACGTCAGTTCTCCGTCACAACTCCCACGTCACACCAATTCAACCTTTCCTCCAGACGAGCCTACGGCATGAAGATGGTGACGATGACAGCCAGCCTCCACCAACGGGACGCCGGGACCGCCGACGAGTCAGCCTCGGGGGCGGAGACAAAAAGTGTGGCCTGGAGAGAAGGCGGAGTCGCAGGGCCTCTCTCGGGCGATCCGGTCAGGCCTCCCCCTGCAGCCCCGCGTCCCCACAGAGAGCCGGCTTTCAGCCTTTCCACGGACAGAGAGCTGAGGACACGAGCGAGAGGTGAGAGACGGGGAAGATGAAGGAGTGTCGGAATTAACAAGTTGCAGGGACATTTTTACAAAGGGTCATAAAGGGGTTTGGTTTTTTGGCAAGTGTAACAAATGATTGGTGCCACATTTCATCCCTTTTGAGAGCCACGTGTTAACTGAGCTCAAGAGGGACGTACTGACTGTCTTGTGCCAACATTTTATGCTCCAGAGCACTGTCAGGTCTCCTTCCATCCATGTGAGTTCAAAGGTCTCTCAGAACAAAGGTTCAGCTGCTGACCTCCGTGGGCCTTCTGCCTTTTGGTTTCCTACCCCTGCTCACCTCCATGCTGTAACACATTGAGCACTCTGAGTGGGTTTTTTAAAAATTCTGCATGGAAATACTGGTGCAGAATTGTGCTCCACTGAAAGTGATAAATAAAAAGTTCTCAGCAGCTGCACAAGCCTTCACGGTTTGTGATTCTAATACAAGCTTGCACTTTATTAAACCATCACAGGCTTATTTCAGTGCTGTGTGTATGCACATAAATGGGAATTCAGAGCCGGTTGTCGTTGCTAACCTCAGGTAAATCTTTCCTCTTTACGTCCGAAGCAGATCTCGTCCCGTGCTCCCGCTAGCATTACAATGGTGGTTGTGTGTAACAGTGTGCATTCTAGCACACATTTGTATTTCGAAATGGAACAAAAATGCTACGTAGTTGTGTGTGAATCCACCTGCGTACGGTTGATTGAATGAAGTGATGGTTGGAAGTCAGAGACTGCTTCTTATTATGCATGCACACACAGAAAAACAAACAAAAGTCGTATTGGCCGCCCCGTTCGTCACACACACATGGCTCTGGTCTTGTGGAACAACACCTGGCAGCGCACTCCGACTCGACTGCAACAAGGTTCATCTGGTTTCACTAGGCAACGCTGTTGGCTGACGCTGATCTCAAGTCAGTTCTTCAGCCGTGGCTCATGCTCCTCTCAGAGTTCCTTTCCCATTCAAAGTCAACATCTACTTGTGCATGTTAAACTTTGTGTGTAATGTGAAAAATTCACCCCCCAACCGTTCCCCTTTTTCATTTCTGTGTTTTATCTTATCTTAAACCTTTTTCTCTTTCTGTCACTTAACTCCTCGTCCATGTCCTCGTCTGTTGTCTTTGAGCGTCATACATGTTATTGTGGTTTGATATGTTCAGTTATTAATATTATTTCCACACTTCAATCTCATCTAACTCTCCCTTCATCCTCATGCTCTCTTCTGTCTCTTCATTTCATCAAAAGTGTGGTGATATCCATTTGCATGCTTATCTTATGTATCGCATCTTCTCTCCCTCAACCCTCCCCCTTAAATTGTCCTCCCAATTATTCATTCATCCTTCCCCATCCGACCTCCACAGAGAGGAGGAATGTGAGGATGGGATAGAGGAGGAGGAGGAGGAAGAGGAGACTCCAGTGACTGAGTCTGATTCGGATGAGCAGGAGGGGGCTGATTCAGTGTCTAAACTGACCACCCTCAGGTATTTTAGGACATGGTGGTAACATGCAAATGAAGTAATGACCTTGTGGTCTTATCGTCCATAGGCGGTCTTTATATAAAGCCACAGAGCTATTTAGTTCTCTCTTTTGTCGCTGTTTTCAGTTGTATGTGTGGTTGGTTTGATCTCCTTGTGGCTTATGTACTTGGTACTACTTCTCTATTATTTGCCAGTTTTGTCCATTTATTCCTCTCAATCCATTCCTTTGTTCCCAGCCCGGCCAGGCACCTTCCAAGCATAGCTCACCGAACAACCGTCCAGTCCATCACCATCACTTCCAGAAAGGAGGATATAAAAGAAGAGGTGCAGAGGAATCGGACTGAACCACCTCCGGCACCCACCCTGCACTCCCTACCTACTCCCACCTTCTCTCCCCCAGTCTCCTCCCCTCTCAGCCCCCCAGCACAACCCTCCTTTCTGGCCAGCCTGCTGGCGAGAAAGAGGCCCATTGTCACTGTCCCGGCTACCAAGGAGGTCAGCCCACCATCACGCGGCAGCTCCCGTCCTACCCCGGAACGCCTGCCTTACATGCCCCACTCACCCTTCCACCTCTTCTCCTACGACCTCGATGAGGAGCCGTCGCCCCCGGCTGCGCCCAAACCCAGCGAGGAATCACCCAAAACGCCGTCTCCCAGGTTAGGCGGACAGGAGAACTCGATCTCCCATGAGTTCAAGACGCACAGAAAGCTTTCCTTGCAGCTCTCCGCTGTTCCACGTGCACTTTTTCTAATTTCCACTTCTCTTTCTGGCGTTCACCCTTGCACTGGCTCGGATCTCTTTGCACCACTTTTGTTTTTCATCACCTCGGTTTTTCACCAGTCCTTCTCACTTCTTTGACTGCACAGCTTCACACCTTCAGCCTGTCAGTATCACCTGTTGTTCCTTCACGTCTCTTTTTCTTAGTCCTGTCCCTGCGTGGGTCGTTCACACCTGTTTTCAACCCTTGCTTTGTTTCCCAGTGCCACAGCTTTTCCCTTCTTTTCAACTACTACTGTATATCTATGTAGCATATCCTTGCTTCTTAGTATGATTATTTAGTGGATCTTACTGTAAGATTGTTTTTTCTTGCTGGATTAGGACTGTATTTCCATATGAAGTTATGATAATCCTATATTCAGATGTGTAATTGTGCATATTAACACTATTTCACCTCTTGATAGTGTTTTAGAGCTTGTGTCAACACTCTGTACAGTTTGTACGTCTGCCTGGCTAAATAACTATTTTAGTATGTCACTCACTGTCCCCCATTTTCTCACCCCAGGAATGGAGGTCTCACGTCCTACTCCTCCCCAAGTACGCCCACCAGCTCCAGGTGAGAGGAGAGCGCCGACATGCACCCGCACACATACATGAAAGGATCCTTAAGATACCCACTTGTGTACTGTAAGCGTGTTCACATACAAGTACATCTTCATGTGTGTTTGCAGGACCAAACAGCACTCAGTACAGACATGTGGTGTTTTCATGGTGAATTTGACTCAGTTCTCTGGTCTCCCAGTTACGGAGCTGCTCCTCCACGGAGAATACAATCATGGAAACATAATGTCACGGCGTGTTACATGCATACTTACACACATAGAAGCATGTGCTGTGTCAAGTTCGATTAAGCTGTTATCTACACATTGTTTACAACAACCTCAAAAGAACAATAATGAATGCATAGTTTTCAACCAGTTGTAGTGCAAGAAAACCACTGTGTGTAGACCAGAAAACACCATGTGCCATAAAAAAATGTAACCCTATTAAACAGTTTAACATTTGACATGACAGAAGTTCCAGCTGCTCTAAAATTTAATTTGAATTAATTAAATAATCCCAAAGTCTAATACAGTGTGGCCAACGTAAAATAGTATGATGTTATGTGTACATCTGGTAATAAGTCAAGTTAAAACAGGCACTGATCCTACGATGCAAATATAAAGGCAGGAATGGTGAAATATTGTGACGGTAACGTAATATATGAGGTTAATGTAGAGATCATTTCACTAATTTAGTCGACATTGAGTGTTTTAACAAGGATGGGCAATGTGCATACAGTGTAAAGTATTAGAAATATGCTCAAGCCATATTACAATGTATTTAATAATTATAAAATGGGCAGCGTGCCACAGTTGGTCCCCGCAGGCCTACATCCTTTGTCCAAACGTTGTGTCCTCCTCTCGCTCTTTCCTTCAGGCCTGCTTTGGGAGGACTTCTGTCCTCCTCCTACCGACAGCACCAGGAATCTCTGGCGGCCGAGCGAGGGCGCCGCCGCTTGGAGAGAGAAGAGAGATTGCAGCGGATAGAGAGAGAGGAGAGGAACAAGCACAGGTGAGGCCCCGCTGGCTTGGCGGTCTCTGGTACGTTGTTCGTTCTGGACACATGACATCTATCACACCTCCGGGGAGAGGTACCCTCCTCGGTTGCTCTCCAAAAGGTTTCTTCTCTCTTTCCTCCCCCTCAAAAGCTTTTTTTTTTGGGGGGGGGGGGGGGGGGGGGGGGGGGGGGGGGGGGGGGGGGGGGGGGGGGGGAGTTTTTCCTGATCCGATGTGTGGTCCCGAGACAGAGGATGTCGTATGTGTACAGGTTGTAAAGCCCTCTGAAGCTAATTTGTAATTTGTGATTTGGGGCAAATACAAAATAAATTGCATTGTTTTTTGAAAGATTCCTACTCAGTTTAAGATGACGTAAAAGTAAGATTAATTTAAAGGGTTACTCCAACGAATTTTTTTTATACGGATGTAAATATGAGGGGCTCACACAAGACATATTAACTTTGAAGTCACCTTGAGGTTGCTGGCCAACCAGCGGAGACTCCAGGAAGTAACTGCGCTCGGCCAAGAAATAGTCCAGCAAATAAACCCTCCAGTCCATAGAGTGGTGGGTTTATTTAGTCTTTTCATCTATTTGTCATACAATTAATACATATCAAGGACAGAATAATATAGAAGCATGACTGTCAATTAACGTACAAAAAAAGTAGCAAAATAAGTGCAAAAGATAAATAAAAATATCTGGATTTGATACATTGATATTTCTTTTACAATGATTTTAGCGTACAAAAAATGAGAATAAATATGGAATTACGGGTTACACAAATCCCTTGGCGCTTGTGCGCATGATGCTTTTGACACTGGCAGGTCTCCCAGAGGACCACGCTGCTGTAAGGTTATGATTATTATGTTTTATAATGTTCTGTTTGTGTGTCTCTCACAGCCGCGGCTATGTGGATAAGATGGAAGAGGCCCGGCTTGCGCGGGATGAGAGGTAAGTGTGTGTGCACTAAATCAAAACAACACACACTCGCAGAACAGCTGAACCCACGGGGAATACGTTTCAGTGCTTTGGGAAGCTTGGTAATTGCGTAATTGTTTTCAGGTTAAAAAGGTCGGGGGTGTACTGAACCCATTTTCTTTGCTCTGTCTGCAGTTTCTTTTCGATTTTAAGGAGCTGTATTTTAACTACCGCGCTCTGCCAGGGGCTTGATTGTTTTGGCCGCGCGCTGAGAGAGAATTAAATTCCAGGATTTGTCAAGCTTTTGCACCGCAGACACACGTTTTACTCAAGCACGCGAACGTTTAAAGACACACACAAAGAGTTTTTAACGAGGCTAATAAATATATATTTGTGTGCAAATGGGAATCACGATGGGATTTACCCAAGAGGGTGAGGTCACAATCCGATTCAGGACTGAACAGACTCACTTCAAGTGATTCAGCATCTCCTCAACCTCTTAAACCTGAAAACAATTACCCCATATTGTGTACTGGGCTCAAACCTCTTTCAACCTCAATGTAAAGCACCGTTGATACAATACAACACATTGTGAGAGTGGTAAGAAATGAAGGGGGGGGGGGGGGGGGGGGGGGGGGTGGGGGGGTGAAAGAAAGACGGGAAAAAAATAGCAGTTTTATTCATCAACAGAAGGAGGAAACTAGCACAAGACAGAGAGGGATAGAAAGTGAGATGAGTGAGATGAGCTGCTATCCACTGGAGAGGTTGATGACTTCTCTGAGGGTCGGACAAGATACAGCACTGTAACACCTGGACCAAAAGGACTATGAAATATGATGGCCTTAATATCAGACCACTTAGACAAATTATTGTCAATGGCGTGCAACTAGAGTTGGACAAAAGCTGGATTCCTGAAGCGTGTCGCAAATATTGCCACTGCATACAAAAGAATTAATGACAATCCATATTATATCATCGTCATTCACGGTATCACTCATGACAGGTTTTCAGGTCAATGTTTCTGTCATTTATAGACGTAAATTCTTTGAGTGATCTGTTTTGCAAACTCAACTCCTTTAATTTATTTTAAAGACATTTTTTAAAGACATTTTTGTAACGACATGGAGCATATTGACGGTTATTGGTCCAAGCACACAACACACAGTTGACTAACTCGCTCTGCTCGACTCTTATTCACACACACACACACACACACACACATAGACTAATGTTGGTATTCAGTTTCCTCAGACCTCTGAAGTGGTCTGATGCTAATGAACCCCGAACAGAAGCTCTACACATTCATGGTATGGTGGGAAAGAGGAGGGGTTAGAGAAGGAGAGAGAGAGAGAAAGGGTTGACTCAGTGCCCTTTTAATTTTTGTTCTGGCCGGCAGGTTGAGTGGTGAAGTTTGGTAGGATGAGAAAGAGAGCAAAGGACGGTTAGAGGAAAAAGACAAGGCAGGAGAGCTGATTGAGGCACATCTTGAACAGGTTTACTCTGATTCACTTCTGATGTTTGGCCTTCCAGCAGCCAGCATGAACTTCTCACCATCTCTCCCATTCTTCTCTCCTATCGTTCTCCTTTCCTCTTTCCCCCCCTCCTCCCTAACGCTGCCTCTTCTTCTTCTTCTTCTTCTTCTTCTTATTCAAACTCCCTCCGGTTGCACATTTGGACTGCTGGTGATCGCTGAGCATTTAGCGCGATGGGGGAGGAGAGGAGGGGGGAGCAGGATGCTGGAACTCTCGACTGCAGGACATTGATCCTCCCTCTCGCTCCTTCTCTCTCAGGTACAAGAACGTAGAGCGTCTGGCGGCGGAGGAGTTCGAGAGGGAGCACGTACGGGCGCCGAGGACTCGCCCTGACCTCAACCTGACCTTTGAACCCGCGGAGGCCTGGCCCTCGTCATCGCGCAGCAGCACCCCGTCCTCCTTCGCCTCCCAGGAGGACGCAGAGGCTGACCTCGAGGCCGAGACCCCCGCCACCCCCTACCCGCCCTCTGAGACTGGTAGGACAACTGAGGATATGGGTTATTAACAATTTAAAAAATGTTTTGAGGGTAAGACTCACATGGAGTCAACTAATCGTAGCCAAATGCCACCTCTTAGGTTTTGTGTTTCAAATATACAATAGCATTCAATATAACTGCGGCTCCAAGGATTGTGATTGTTTTTCCTGCTAGTATTGTTATAAACATTGCAACCACACACTAATATTCACTGTGAACACTATTATTTAGATGAGCGATTTCTGTCAGCGCTAATAACAATGAGATAAAACTGCAGTAACGATGAATTACATAAACGCATGGCTTCCTGCTTGATAGCAGACAATCTGAATCCAGCGTGAGAATGATGGATTCCACCTCTAACAAGGACTACGTCACTACATGTAAATACATTGGATGGCCATTTCTGAAAAAATGACATGACATAAATAGCAATAAAAACAAAGACGTAAAAGCATTTGTATGACTTTGAATCTAATGGTTAATACTTATAATAAAACCAGAAGGTCGTCACTAAAGTGTGCCCCGGAGCGATCATTCTTAACATTAAATTGTTTCAGTTTGCAGCAAAGGGGCGAGACGGCACAGGAAAATACTGAAAATAACACACAGAGAGAGAGAGAGGATATGGGTGAAAAGGTCAAATGGGTTTTTGAAAGACCTTTTTGAAAAAGTCCAAAACAGCTTGTGTAAGAAAAAAAGCCTTGTTTTGGAGCTGAGCGCATGCACGGCCATGAGCTGAGGTACTGTAGCTTACTGAGCAGAGTGTTGGAGGCCTGACGGCGTCGTGTTATTCTAACCCTGCGTGCATCACTGCATGGGCTGTACTGTGGAGTTACGTGTTTGTGTGTGTGTTTTGACACAAACAGGAACTTAATCCTTCATTTCCTGTCCATATCCTGGTCCTAAAACAGCCTGGCTTTCTGTACCTGCCATATTGTTTACATTAGTGTATGGGTGTATGTTTTTCTTATTAGTGTGGGGCGCCCAATGTGCAGCAATCAAAGACGGCCACGTCACATGTTTCAGACTGTATTTCACTGCATATATATCGTCAATGGGCACTTTAGAGAATAAAGAAAGACCGTTTTTTTTTTGTTTACATTTTAACAGCAGAGGCTGAAGACTCCAGTGCCAGTGTCGAGTCAGAGGAACAAGAAGCCACTGCTGAAGAGGAGGAGGAGGAGGAACAGAAAGAGGAGGAAGCACAGGAGGAAGCAGCGGCAGAAAAGGAGGAGGAAGAGTTTGAGCAGGAACCGGAGAAGGAGAAAGAGGAGGCAGAGGAGGACAGCGGCATCCTCAGCGACAAAGAACGCCAGAATGAGGAAGTGAATGAGAAGGACAACTGCTCGGCCTCCAGCATCTCCTCCGCCAGCAGCACTCTGGAGAGAGAGGAGCGGGGGGGGCAATGACAATGGTGGGTAGTTTTGGACGGCAACATTATTTTATTCAGTTGCCGTTATTTAAGATTAGGCTATTCTCAACTAATGTGGCACTATTGCCTGTTAAACTGGATTTTTGTGATATAAAACATAACCTTTAATCAAACAGTTGTTTACACCATTACAGTCAGGTTTAATGTGGCACTGTGGAATATCTAACCACCAGTAATGCTATAAATCAATGTTTTGATGAGTGGGTGTAATTCTGCTCCCAGTTTACTGGAGCAGACATGTTTTGGTGAGTCAAGTCTTTTTAGTATTTTTAAATGTGTTGTGTCAAGCAAGTCGTATCGACTGTTTAATTCATCAATACTACAGTTCCCATAATACAACTCACTCACCTACTTCAGTAGAGCCTTCCTGCCTCCTGAACTCCATCTTCTTTCAAACTCCACACGTCCAGTTTGTTTTGCAGGCTTGAGTTAACACAATGTAGGTCTCAAGCCCAAACCCATATATCCCTGATTACATGATCAAAGTTATTATTTCCTGATTTAAATAAAAAGCTCCACCCTGAAAGACATAATGCTAGTATTATTGCCTATTTAAGTGCACTCTTTCTTCTGTCTCTCTCCTCTTAACCCGTCAACCTCATTCTCAGGCTTTAAGGAGCCAGAGGTGAACGGCCAGTGCAGCAAACTCCTCAACAGCAAGCTCTTCATGCTGGACATGCTGTACTCCCAGAACAAGAAGCCCAGTGATGAGGAGGAGAAGGATGAAGAAGAGGATGTGGAGAAGGAGAAGGAGAAAGGAGAGGGGGAGGAGGACAAAGAAACTCAGGGGGACGCTGATGTGCAACAGGGCGACGACCCGGAGGGCGACCACAAGGCTGACAAATCAGACCTCCACAGGACCATCCGACCCTTCGCCGAGCGGTTTGGAGAGTTGATCAAGGACCTCGGTTCGAGCCCCCCTCTCCCGAGTGTCCCGGCCAACGAGCCCCCTCCTCCCCCACCTCCCCCACCCAAAAAGGAATCGGACACGATCTGGGACCAGCTCCTGGCCAGCCCTCGAGAGCTGCGCATCGGGGACATCAACTTCACCGACCTGACGGAGGAAGACGACAAAGACATTCTGGATGCTGTGTTGATGGGAGGATGCAGTGACCACCCACCCCCGCCGCCTCCTCCACCCTGCCTCCCCCGCTTCCCTCCACCCCCACCCATGCTAGGCGGCTGCCCCCCACCCCCTCCCTTGATTGGGATGATGCCGCGGCCAACCTTTAGCTCCTCGATTCCAGTGCCTCCTCCCCCGGAGCCGCCACTTTTCAATAAGAAGAAGAAGACAATCAGGCTCTTCTGGAGCGAGGTGAGTCAAGATACAATCACGTCCATCAACCGGTTTACGGCGATCTCTCTTTTTACTTCCTGGCACACGTCATTCATCCAGAAGATGGTAACTGAAGGCAAAGTGTCACACAACTTCTTTAAACACTCAATTAATTACAGTATCTGTACTTACCATATCAAACATGTCATTGCAGGATAAACACAGGTGTATTTAATAATATTGATTATGTCCCTGTTCCATTTTGGCTATTGTGCATGCTGGCTCACTGGAATAACTGTGACACACTGAATAAAGTGTAGCATAATACATTTTGTCAATGACTAAATTGACAATTTTTTACTTGTCAAAAATGATTGAAAACAACTATAGACGTGCTGTTTGCTGTTCAGATCATGGTAACTACGGCTTGTAAACTCATAGCTCCGGGAATCCAGCAAAAGTCACCACAATGACAAAACACGCTAATGATGTCGGGCCGCTCCGAATTATTTTTTTTCCCCAAAAAAGCCTCCCCTGTCGGATAAGGGCTCAAGGAGTCATCACAAACACAATGCTATAATGTGTGGCTGTTTTTGTGGAGAGTCTCTCATTCAGCTCATGTATTGCAGTTAATGGGAGCGTAACACATGCCTCTCCCTAATGCTGTCAATGTGTGCTCTGCTTGTGATCAGGTGCGTCCGACAGATTCTCAGTACAGGGACGTCAAGCGGAGGGGAGACACGTTCTGGTCCAAACTGGAAACGGTGAAAATTGACACGGCCAAACTGGAACACCTGTTTGAGTCTAAATCAAAGGAAATACCAGTGACAAAGGTAAACAACCAGTGAACAGGCATCAGAGAGGTTTGCAACACTGGTTTATAATCTCACTGTGTGATCATGAATTTATGACTCGACTAACTTCCTCCTCACTATTATTCACAAAAGGGAAGTGCTGTTGGCTTTTTTTGTTCTTCTAACCTCACACATGATGATGGACTGGTCAGTATTTGAGGGTTTTACAAAAAGTTAGAGGATGCATCTTACAACTGTGGTGCAGCATTTTTACAAAATTAATCTTCATGGCCCTTAGACAGTGGATTTTATATTTCCTCTGTGAGTCAGCGGTGGCCAAAGGTGCTTTTGACAACGTTAAAATCTGATATTTTGTGACTTTTTTTTTGTGATTATGGGAAAGACCTCTTTCTTTTACAACCACGTTGCCTCTGCCCGCTGCAAAGCCCATGGGTTTGGTCTCCATTATCTCCAGCACATGAAAGTTGTTGAAAGATATCGGGGTGAATCGGCGTCCCGTTTGTTCTGATCCTGATCAAACATGGGAGTTTTGAATCGTGCCTAATTCTCACAAAGCCTCTAAATAAGAAAAGTATGGTCTGATAAAATGGGGGGGGGCTGAAACCAGGCCTCTCACACTTTGAACTCCAGATCCGCTGCTTCAAAAACCAGTTGCTAACTCACTTCGGCTCGGCATCTGGTCTACACATAATGTGTGACAGTGTGATGGTGGTCTGCAGCTATCGAATAGAAACTTAGAGGACACCAGAATATGAAAGCCATCAGAGGTCACAGCAAACTTTACTGATATTGTTTTAGCAGATTCTCCAGTTAAGGGTATGTCGTTTTCTAACATTACCCGTCAGAATGTTAAGTATGTGTTTTTAGATACTAAAGATTAGAGATTGCAAGGTTCAAATCCGTTTTTTTTTTTTAGGTTTTTACCTCCGTGGTTGCTATAATTCTATTTAGTTTGCTTTTTTTTGCTCTCTTGCCAGTTTTTTCCCTGTATGATTAATCAGATTTCTAACATTAACAGAAATATTATTTCACGACACGATATCTCTTTCTTTGCCATTAGCTCTATTTTATATGTGACACAGTAACCCCAACAACAACAACAACAACAACTATACTCAAATATAAATATCGTTATTTCTATCACTAAAAAGTATTCTTTAAAAATGGAGGCAGTCATTTACATATCATAACTGCATGAAGTATAAGATGCTACTAGAGTTGCACTATAGCCTTTCAGTCTTCATATGGTGAGTGTAAAACTTCCAAGCGGCAGTAAGCAGCTCTTTGCACTTTCATGTGCTGACATATTCCATTTATTGCTTACAGTGATCTCAAGTGCTGGTGAGGTCATTTGTTCACATACAGAGACAATATTACTGTAGATTTGTGCAAACACCCAAATAAACACACACTGTGTGAGCTGAACTGTGGAGCTATTTCCTCTTCCTCCTCACCATCGAGTTCATGCAGCTGCAGTCAATGTAACCTGAGTGATGAGCCCTGTAATCCTCACCCATGAATTAGGCCACGCGGACAAAAGAGACGGAGAGAGAGGCGGAAGCTATGACGCTCTCTGTATTTCTGTGTACTAGAAAACAGCAGCGGACGGCAAGCGTCAGGAGATCATCGTCTTGGATTCCAAGAGGAGTAACGCCATCAACATCGGTCTGACGGTGCTGCCTCCTCCTCGCACCATCAAGACGGCCATCCTGAACTTTGACGAGTACGCGCTCAACAAGGAGGGCATCGAGGTGAGCGGTGCAGGCGACGCAGACGAAGGAAGTGAAACTCATCCGCAAATTCTTTTGTATGTGACACCTTATCCCGCTCGGTGTTTGCCTCCCCCTCAGAAAATCCTAACGATGATCCCCACGGAGGAGGAGAAGCAGAAGATCCAGGAGGCCCAGCTGGCCAACCCCGATGTCCCGCTGGGCTCAGCAGAGCAGTTCCTCCTCACTCTGTCCTCCATCAGCGAGCTCTCTGCGAGGCTCCAACTCTGGGCCTTCAAGATGGACTACGAGGCGATCCAGAAGGTCTGTAGAGACGCGGGACAGCACTGTTGTGATGAAATGAGATGAAGAAGAGGTAGATCATTTTCATGAGAATGCCGACGGAGGAAGTTTCTAAACAAACGCACATTTAAAATCATGATCAGCGAGTGAATTGTTTGATCAAAGCAGAAACAGACACACACACACACACACACACACACACACACACACACACACACATATGACAAAGCCAGCCGTAAAGGTTTGAGAACATGTGCACAACATGTGTGTGTGTGTGTGTGTCCTCTTGTTGTCCGTGTCAGTATCAACATCCTTTTTAGTACAACATCCGCAAAGCATCAACAGAGTTACATCATCACAAAGTATGCACGCTTGTTAGCGGCACCTCGTCTTCCTCTGGCGCACCGGGTTTCACTCTGCTGAAGAATGCATCCAGGAGAAGTTCAAAGTGAAAAACCTGGAGAATGAAAAAACCCAATCCGTTGTCGTGATGTAGACTCGACTGCTTTCCGCCAGGATGCAGTTGTCTTTAATCTTCATGACAGGGAGGACTCCCCGTCCCCCGACTCAACTCTGTCGGGACGGTTTGGTTACGGGAGGCTTAACGGAGGGCAACATGCCGTGCAGGCACACACACACACACACACACACACACACACACACACGTGCACGCACACAAGAGAAGCCTGAAGCGAAGGCCGACCGAGACCGCAGCCTTTACGACGGCCCGTCATGACCTCAAAACGAGCGAGACAAGGAGCACCTGGTCACTGCTTTTATACCTGTAGACCAAAGAAAAACACATGTTTCGGGGCGTTTTAATCTACTCGACTAATAATGTGTGCGTGCGTGTCTTTTCCTCCCCTCAGGAAGTTGCAGAGCCGCTGCAGGATCTGAAAGAGGGCATGGAACAGCTGGAGAAGAACAAGACTCTCCGCTACATCCTCTCCACACTGCTCTCCATGGGAAACTTTCTCAATGGCACCAATGTGAGTCATGACCATTGCAGGTTCCTCACACTGCGACATCGTGGCAACACACTTTTGTACTACCGGTAGTAGTGTGTAGCGATTGTGGAGAGAGTGAGTATTCTGTGCTCATGATGTCTCCGGTTGTATGTCCACGCGCCCCAGGCTAAAGGCTTTGAGTTGGCGTATTTGGAGAAGGTTCCAGAGGTGAAGGACACGGTCCATAAGCAGTCTCTGCTGCATCACGCCTGCTCCGTGGTGGTAGAGAACTTCCCTCAGAGCACCGACCTCTACTCCGAGATCGGAGCCATCACGCGATCTGCAAAGGTACGCTTGGAAAGCTTGAGGACATGCTAAGTTGAATAGCTACGGTGTAAAGCATCTTCAAGCTGGTTCAATATGAACACGCAACTTCCCCTGGTGACATGAAAATGCACGTTTCAGTGAACTTGAATAATTAGTTCCAAAAAGAAAAGTAAAATTGATCCAGCTAATCATGCTTGAGCACACTGAAGTGGAATTAACTTGAAATGATGAATGCTGTATTAGCATTAAGCTATTGATGGGAGATTTGGTGAGTCCACTGAATTCCAGATGTTTTTTCCAGTGTAGTTGAATGACATTGATTATCTGTATCAACACATCTCCGGTCAGGTGGATTTTGACCAGCTGCAGGAGAACCTGTGCCAGATGGAGCGGCGCTGCAAAGCCTCATGGGACCACCTGAAGGTGATCGCCAAGCATGAGATGAAGCCCCAGCTGAAGCAGAAGATGTCCGACTTCCTCAAAGACTGCGCTGAGAGGATTATCATCCTCAAGATCGTTCACCGCAGGGTCATCAACAGGTAGTTGACGAGGCCAATTTTGTGTCTGAACTGTGTCTGATATTGTAATGAGTATTGAGAATACACACATTGCATTTGTGCTCATGGTCTGTATATACAGTCGTGGTACAAATGAAAATACAAAAGACTCTAGATAATAGTGTTTTTAGCACGTCAGTGTGCAGCTGGCAGCTGGAAAGCGCTATTTATTTGGTGTTTGCGTGGAAAGTTGTGATGAGAAAAATACAATGTTTAGAAGAGCGTATACAGTTTTTGAATGATGGTTTTGCTTTGGCAAAAGATGTAAGATATTTCTTCCCACACGCAACTGAACACCTGCTACTGACTGATCCTCCTTTTCCTTGATTACTCCAGGTGTATTTCACCAAATGTCTAATGTCTCAGTAAGAAATAAAGACTAAAACTATGTATTTTAACATGTACAATTTTAGGAATCTGTAAGTAGAATAGTAATTCAAGTCAAAATTCTAGTGTCTCGTAACACTTTGGGTATAACTCTCCAACCACCTAAAATAGACAGTCTTGTAACAATTATGAAGATGGCATTACACCTGGTGAACATGTTTTCCACAAGGACTTTTGAAAACTGACAAGAACCTTTTATTTCCCCCCTTTTTCTCCTTCTCCCAGGTTCCATTCATTCCTGTTTTTCCTCGGCCATCCGGCCTACAGCGTGAGAGACGTCAGCGTCCACAGGTTTAGTAAAATCCTCAGCGAGTTTGCGCTGGAGTACCGAACCACCCGAGACCGCGTGCTGCAGCAGAAACAGAAGCGAGCCGACCACCGAGAACGCAACAAGACCCGAGGGAAGATGATCATAGACGTCAACGCACCTGTGAGCATCACTCTCACACACACACACACACACACACACACACACACTTTCAACTCTATTGTCTGGTTCTTCTCTTTCCAAATCTACCGCTGCTTTCCTTCTTCCCTTTCTTTGACTTTCACTCTTTTTTTCCCCCTGTAGTCTGATGATGAAGAGGAGAGTGAGGTATCAACATGAGTGCTGAATGCCTGCATGTGTGTGTGTGCGTGCGTGCGTGTGTGTGCGTGTGTGTGTGTGTCTGCATGAAACTACTAACCCTAAATGGACCACTTTACCTTAAAGTTTTCATTTTCAATGATTTTAACCTCTTGAGTGGATATGTCAATAAAGTAGAGTGGGAATTGTAATCTTCGTTTTCCTCGATGCTTCAGCTTTTGGCATGTTTTGAGTCAACGCCCAATTCATTTAAAATACAAGCTTCTATATCCTCATTCTCTTTCGCTCTGTCTCTCCCCATCAGTGTGGTCGGAATGGCTCCGGCGGCGGTAACGGTGCCCCCGGCGGTGGCCAGGAGGCGGAGCATCCTCCGGGTTTGGGCCACAGTGAGGACGTTGCGGAGCACGAGCACATGAAAGCCGTGCTGAGAACCAGCCTCAGCGGCGGCGACAAGGAGGCCAGCGGGGTGCCGGGGCTTCGGACACGGACAAGATCCCGGCCTGGACGGGGAGGTGAGGGTGACAGGAAGTTCCTAGCAGGGTCAGTACAAAACACAAAAACAATGTCCGTGCATTAATCGTTTTTCTGATTTTGTTCAGGTCGCAGTATGCCGGCATGGACTCCACCCGTGGAAGACTCTCAGATCTGTGGAGACGACTCTGCAGACGAGATCATGGAGCGCATAGTGAGGTCGGCCACTCAGGGTCCAGGAACCAGAGCCCAGCCCAGAGAGAGGAGGAGGTCCAGGGCCAACCGCAAGTCCTGTAAGAGCTCCACGTTTACTTCTGTCCCAAGTCCATAGCCGAGCACATTTATTCTAAGAACATAAAAACATGACAAGATAAAAGAATATTAAAAACATTTATTGCATTTTTTTTTTAAACAGTTGCTAGTATAGACCAGTAGGCCTATGTTGATTTATTGTATAGTCAACTAACTCCACTAGCGATATCCTATGAAGCTTAGTTTATAGTTCACACTGTATAAGTATGTTGTATGGAACTGAGATGCATCGTTACTCTCCGTACAACGAGTGACCATGTGGTATCTAACCTTGTCTCCTCGCAGTGAGGCGGACTCTGAAGAGCGGCCTGACCCCAGAGGAAGCTCTTGCTTTAGGACTTTCCGACTCTCCGGATCCAGAAATGTAGTCATCCAACCTCTCCCCACCTGTCGTCGTTGCCGTGGAGACACAGCCAATCATCGATCTCTGTCTGCCTTTGCCACGCTTTACAGAGTTGCATTTCAGCAGTCACAAACCCCTTTAGGTTTTTTGCCAGCTGCTAATTTTGCCTGATGTGTCTGAGTGATGAAGCTGCAGCCGCAACGTTTGTTTCTTTTTTTTTTTTTTTTTAAATGCAACACAAAGAAAATGTATTCTTGAAGGAAAAGTGGAAGTGAAGAAGGAGAACTGATGTATTCAACTTGGCGAAGAAAATAACGGATACTTTTTTAAAAATCCAAACATATATTTGAAATGTTGCATTTGTCCAAAAGGATAATTTTTGCTTGTGAGTTTCTGCAACTGTGAGTTAATTTTTTTTTTCAATTCATTTATTTAAGCTGTGAATTTCAGATGTAAAGATTAACGGGCTGAAGAAGAAGTTTGATTTCTTCTCTTATCCCGTTTCAGATGATCCCAAGAGATCGCCGCAAACAAAGAGTCTCACGAGGAATTGTCCTTTTGCAAAAGGCGAATGTTTGCTTCTGCGTATGCACGTTTGACAAGTGACGAGTGTAGTTATGTAGCGTGGGAACGTGAAAGGTGGTCAATGTGATCTGATGTGCCTTTCATTTAAAAAAGAACACTATTGTACCTTTTCTCCATCGCACAGTTTCAGTCAGCTCCGACTTCTCAGATGACTCATAAATGTCACATTCACAGGTGTAGTTATATCGAGAAAGACTGTTGATTACAATTCACTTTTTTATTTTGGCAAAATATTTATTTGCAAAGCTCGGGATATGTTGCACCTTACACAAACACAGCTGAAATGAACGACTGATTCAAAACACAGACAAAGGGACGTATTTATCTCAGAGGAACTGTTTGTAAAGTGTAAAAAGACAAAAAGAGAAAGACGTTTTTAAGATTTTAATAATCTATTTTGAAGGACATGCAGAGAATTCTGCATAAGATGTGTAAATGCCCTTATCAGCTGCCAGGTACTAAGTACTGTAGTACTACAGTGTGCATGTTTAGAGCGGTTCATGTGATGTATTATTTTTGTAATTTCTTTAGAAACTTGTATTATAGTCTGAGAGAAAGGGTAAAAAAAGGGGCTATTCTGTGAATTGTAATAAAAGATAAATGAAAGATGTGGTCAGAACTGAAATGTGCGTGTTCAAAGCATTGCTCCGTGCTGAGAGGGGCGAGCAGTATTGGGGCATTTACTTTGAACTCTGTGGTCACATTGTACTTTGTATGAACTTGAAAAGTTTGTGGATAATGCAAGTCTCAGCTAAAACTGTTGCTCCTCTCACAGACAGGGAAATATTGCTGCATAAATATGATGTGGTGAGCTGAACATTAAACCACAGTTACATACACTTTCACTTGAAATGTGTAGACACACTGCAATAATAAAAACAACTAAAAAAACATTGAGTGAACAAAACAAATAAGCATGTCATTCTTCTTCACTGCTTCCTGGACACACAGTAGAACACGTCTCTGCTGACCAACCTCTGGATTAAAGAGTAAACGGCACGACTGCTTCTCACTTTTATACGTGTGCGGTTCAATGGTGAGTCCTTTCGTTCTGTCTCTACCCCCCATGTCCATGTCCATGAGTCTGCTCTGGGGGACTGGATCCCCTCCCTGCTGGGCGGGTGATGGTCACAAACACAAGCTGCTGTCTTTTAAGAAAGGAGAGCACAACATCCCAGGAAGTCTAGGAAAATCGATCCCAGAGGACAGCTGGGTTTCTTCTAGCATGAGCATGATGTTTCAAACACCACCTTGAAGGTGCAGCCATATTTAAAATCCATTTACTTGACTTTAAACCTTCTCGTGCCTATATGTGTTTTCTTTCTGCCAGCTCCCTGCTTTCAAACATGGAGACAACATACTGAATGAGTCCAGTGCGACATGTTTATATAAGTGGAGGTGAAGTGTAAAAACTAAATATGGAATATGTTGAAAATCATAGTGAAACAGAGGCTTGTTAAGTGTTGGTGCAACAAGCTGGTCCCTGACAGTCCTGCAGAACAAGCACTGATGTACCAACGCATGATGAAGGGCCTCCCCCTCACTGATAAACACTCCCCCTCCCACCAATACCGGCAGAGGGAAGGGGACGCGATGCACGGAAGCACTGAACACAGTCTCACATCATAGTAACAATCATATTGGACGATATGTCTTAGATTGAGTCATATACTATGAATGGGGTTTCAGTAAAATCCTAAACGTGTGTCTTCTCTTTAGGCTCCCTGTTTCGAACTGGCCAAATATGACAAATATGAGGGACAGACGCAGCACAAAAGCCAGTTGACCTCCACACTGGCTACCCAGTCTAGATGGATCAGACATCCTCAAAGATCTCTGAAACACCTGTCGTCTTCACCATTTCATTACTGTAAGTTAGTTAAACATAATAATAATACAAAATATTATTTTTAATAAAAACTCTGTCTTGTGTTGTTTACTGTATTGTTGTTCATATATTATTTATCCAAATAAGATCAAGATTAAAGCAAAGATGAAATCAATTATTGGAAAGGACCTACTTTGTAATACGGCCTCCTAACCAGCAGGGGGCGATAACCGCTTCCATTGAAGCCTGAGAGACGGAAAGATTTTCTAAACCAAATTAACAATAAAATCGCAACATACCCACACAATTGTAATATTTTAAAGAAATTTAAAATACTGTGTTAAAGTATTGTTGACTATTAAAATAGCCAACAATATTTTTTCATTACACACTTTACGTTTAATGGCAACATTCCCAAATATGTCGATTTATTGAACAAACAATCATGTTCACATTTATTTGTATTGTTCTACTTTAAACGTGTCTTACTGTAGAAAATACAATAACGTGAAGATCTAGAAATTGTTCCTCAAAGTGTATGCAGCAGCACGTAACACGACACGCTTCTCCGGCACAGTCTCTGTCTCCATCTAGTGGCAGACTAGAGTACTTCAGGAGGCCAGACTGGTTTGTAAAGCAGTGTAAATAAAACCTGTGCCCGTATTACTGCTCATCTTTCCAAAATGTGAGTGCCTTTATTTGCATTACAGGGTATTAAGACAAATGTTAACCAAACTGCCAATAAAAAGCATTTATGTTTATGTTAAATGTAGATTGATCTTCTGTTAGTTTATTGTAAATAGACATTTTCTGTTTTATGCTTCTTTGTATAAAATGATTGACTTACTGTGTTTTTAATGATTACACGTAAAAGTGAATTGTCTTGCTTGAATGCAAACTTTATAGTTTACTTTATCGCACCTGTACTTCATTCTGTAAAAGATACACTGATGACCAATTGATTTCATATGACTACCTGCAAAGGTCCTTTAAATTTGAATCATAAGGAAAATAAAGACAACAAATCCTGAACCAGTTGTGTTGATTTCTGCAGGCATTTCTTCAAAGGAAGTTGTCATGTCCAGTAATATTGAAAAACGTAGGTCTCCATATTTGTTTTATTATATACGTTCTTGTAAAAAGGTAATACAAGTAATACAACTTTATTGAAAATGTGTCAAAAATAAAGGTCTCTAAGCCAAAGGTGGGTTCTATTAAATATGTAAAATGCTCCAGGATTTAAAGGTGTGATGTTATAGAATAGTGCTATATATATAGTGGTGTGATATCTTGAACGCCAGTGCTTTTGAACACGACATCATGGAACAGAAGCCACGCCCACACAACTTGTCATTGGTATATATATATATATATATATATATATATATATATATATATATATATATATATGTATATATATATATATATATATATATATATATATATATGTATATATATATATATATATATATGTATATATATATGTGTATATATATATGTATATATATATATATATATATATATATATTGATATATTATTACTATATCATTATATACAATACAACTTCCGTTACAATTATGCAAATTAGGCGATGACTTCATTGAGCGACTTCTCGCGACTTTTAGGACAGCCAATAGCTCCTTTCCTCACTGAGGAGTTGGCCACCCAACAGGATTATGTGAACACTGCAATATGCTGGAATCAGTAGAGCACATCATTTGCCATTACCAGAAGTTCGTAGTGGAGAGAGACAGGCTGAAGAGGAAGCTGGAAGTAGAGGAAATACAGTTAAAGGATGCATTAACCTTGGGTGCAGGAAAGGTGTTGCAATATCTGAAGGAAACTGGGTTGAGTGGAAGGATATGGGTTAGGTGTTAATATATAGATATAGATTTTGTTGTTGTTGTTGTTGCTGTTTTGTTTTTGGTTTCATTAATTTAATTTAAATTTTGGAGGGATAGAGAACTCTGGTCCATACCCCAGTACAGTAGGTGGCGGTAATGCACCTTTTGTTGGATGCCATCCGCCATAAAACCCCAAAAAGAAGAAGAAGAAGAAGAAGAGGAGTTGGCCACACCTTTTTCTCTTGTGAGCACTTCTTTATCGCCTCTGAACCGCGCGGGTTACATCTGAAACCATGGCCCAGGACATGACTCTGCTGTGGGGCTCCGGCTCTCCGCCCTGCTGGAGGGTCATGATCGCGCTGGAGGAGAAGAACCTGCAGGGCTACAACCAGAAGCTGCTCTCGTTTGAGAAGGGGGAGCACAAGTCACCGGAAGTGTTAGATATGAACGCCAGGGGACAGGTACTCGGTAGCTGTTACCCTTAACATCCCCCCCCCCCCCAAATATAACACGCGCAGCCAACAGCTGTTCACTTCCACCATGCCCACCATCTTTATTCACCCAGATGGATCCGCATCAATATAATGTTTTCCATCTTACCCATAGCAATACATAGCTGCTGAAACACGACTGTGGGCTTTACACTAGTCACGTGGGTGTGCCATTTAATTCGGCTTAGATCAAGTTCACCCAGCCGCAGTTGTATGAGGACAATTTAAACGTGGAAAATGTGCTCATCCAGGTTTCTTTCCTGCAAAATGCTCATTAGATTGATTGTTTTTGCAGCAGGTGCACGCCCACTTAAAAGTCTTCCATATGCTGTGACAGCTGGAGCTAACGTGCACTATACCCTTTATGTTTGCAGTACTTGTTCAGTACAGTCACGTTGGCTTGCAGAACCCTAAACACACTTCATTCTTACTGGGCTGTTCTTGTTGTGTGTTCCAGCTCAGCAGGTTGTTGTATTTAGCTCCCCGCTGCTGGAGCATTGAGAACTGTGGGGATAATGTTGATTTGCATGTAATTCACCTTTTTTGAAAAAACCTTTTGATTTTCAAGCTTCCCTCTTTCAAACACGGAGACGTCGTCGTGAACGAGTCCTACGCCGTCTGTTTCTACCTGGAGGTGAGGGAGCCTGTCCCATCCTCCGACGGATGACAATTTTAACACTACAGTTGGTCATTGTAAAGTGTGACATCAACTGTGTGCGTCTTTTCTCTCCTAATGGTAGAGTCAGTTTAAGTCTGAGGGAAATCAACTGATCCCAGACAGCCCTGCCGAACAGGCCCTGATGTACCAACGCATGTTTGAGGGTCTCTCCTTCTACGAAAAACTCAGTAAGGCATCAATAATAATCCCTTAAATCCCCTTTTAATTGTGTGTAATTGAGTGTCTTGGCTGCAGTTATCATAAAGACAAATGTGAGCGTTATAGAGCTGGTGATATTCTCTACTTTTCTTATTGTAAGCAAATCCAATTAAAAGGCCAAGACAATAATACTGTGTGACATGTTTCCTTGTTACGATGCACAAAGTTTGTTCTGAGTCGCAAACACTGATCCAGTGCTGGAAATACACACTGCAATAAATGTGTGTTTTATCCGTGGCTAAACAGGGCCCCCATCAAATGTGCCTTTTCTCCTGTTTGAGTAATATTTCCAATAAACTACAGTACCCATCACCTTTTAGCCTTTTTAATTAAAGAATACCATATACAGTATATATTTGACCTGCTTTTCATACTGAAGGATATGTTGATGGTAAGAAATGGAACAATGTAGCTTTATCTTTAAACTATAAATGATTGATGTTTGAAGTGCTACACAATAAACTTGTGTGTCTGTGTCTAGATGCAGTTATCTACTATGAGTGGTTTGTCCCTGAAGAAGAGAGGCATGACTCTGCTCTAAAGAGAAACAGGGAAGCTCTGGCCACTGAGCTCAAGCTCTGGGAGGGTTACCTGCAGAAGGTAGTGCATGTGCAACACGCACACACAAACATGCATGCATGTACACCCACACACACATGTGCACGTTCAAACATAGCTTTATTTTTCACCTCTTTCCAGCTGAGCTCGGGCTCTCACCTGGCAGGACAGTCCTTCTCTCTGGCAGATGTGACCGTCTTTCCAACTGTTGCTACTCTCTTCAGATTCGGGTCAGTGGGGGGAGTGTGTGTGTGTGTGTGTGTGTGGGGGGGGGGGGGACACAATGTCCTAATCCTAATAAGGGACGCGTGTGTCTTGGCATGGCAGTTCAACTGTATCCCACCGCCTTTTCTTTAGATTGTCTGCCGAGCGTTACCCGAAACTGGGAGAGTACCACGCTCTGCTGAAGGAGCGGCCCGGCATCAAAGCCAGCTGGCCTCCTCACTGGCTGGAGAACCCCGAGGGACAAGACGCACTCAAAGACGTCTGAGGGTCACGGACTTTACAGCCGAGTCTCCCTGTACTGTTTTGGTTTCCATAAAAAATGCTTTTGGTCAACATAGTTCCAGCTCACACGTTGTCAAATGTGATAACGCTCTTTTAGTTATTTCTGCTAATGAATAGGAGAAAAAGTGTTCAGATTACCAGTCCTGAGTGTTCCTGTTGCAGCAACAGAAATGTGCTTGTTGTCAAACTCGCCTTTTTAAAAAAATTTTAGTTTGAAGGTTTTTGCCAGTCATGTTTCTGTCAAAGCTTTGCCAATAAATCAGTTGATAAACACCGGCTGCATTACACTGCAGCATGTGATGTTTGCAGAGGAACAGGCCAACATTCTAATTGTGGTGGTGCTGACGAGGCAGTTTTTGTTGCTTAGATTCATGTTGTGTGTACTAAACATGAATGTATGTTGTCTAATACATAGAAGCTACTAAAACAGCAGTTCAAATGCGTTTTGAGTCTTCCTTTGTTTTAGTTTCAACCTATTTCGTGGACTCCGCCCACAGCAAACACGTCTCGTAGGCTTTGCAGACGGACTTGTGAACCCGTATATATTGGATATACAACTTTACTGAAACATGAGCCCAATAAAGCCAGGATGTCACCGCTGAGTAAGACAATTAGAGTATGGACTATAAGCCCTTAATGTGAGGGTCAAGTCTAGAAAAGAAAAAGGTAGATAGTCGTTGACAATGACCAGGTGGTTTTATTGTTTCAATGTCGGAGCCAAAACTGGTTTGCTTTGTACAAACACAAGTAAAGTAAATGCCGTGTTTGCATGACTTTGCATGTGAGATAAGATCATTTCCATAAAATGCGAACTTTTTTTTTTTTTTAAGTGCAGAGCTTTTAGACCTTCACAGCAGCTCTTGCACTTTCATAAACAAAGTTGTACAGTCTTCTTATTTGTTAAGTTAGTGGTTTCTGGAAATCTAACTGACTCCTGACCTGACGAGCGTCGGTAAACCAGAATGGAAGGTGTGCAGACGGGTTCAGTTCTTCTTGATCGTGCTTCACACGTACACACTAACAGTCAGCTTATGATATTCCAAAACAAATGCCAAGTAGTGGCGTTATTAAGCCAAACATTAAAATGTGTTTTTACTTTTTGAAACAAAAGGCCTTGTGTAATTATGTAAGGGTTTAGATAGCCTTTGTGCACAAGTACACATTAAATGCTAGTCATGCGTTTCCAGCCGAACCTGTGTATCCGGTATAGAGTCCTCTTTAAAAGGATGTGTCAATAGAAACTGTTTATGTCATTCTAGTCAAGCAAAATGAAGCTAATGAACTCACCCGTGCACGCTCCTCGGGTCACGCCCGCCCCACGCTCAAAAAAGAAGATCTGCACATTGATAAAGTCAAAGATTTTCTTTCAATTTTTTTCTTCTGAGTGGCGAGAATTTTCGACTGAAGATGAAATGATATGAGGATGTGAATCAGAGTACAAATGTGCAATGTGCTCGGCCAAAAAACCACCCGGTCCAGGGCCTGCTGTCACTGACTGGGTAAGTAATTATTTGACTGACGTCATTGTTTGTTTGGGCATTTTCTACATATTATTAGAAAGACAATAGAGAGATTACATTAAACGAGAGATGGGGAATGACATGCAATAATGGATATGATTTTGATAAACTTGTAGATTTTCAAAAACAGGTAGCTAAGACCTTCTATTTACATGTAGTATGTGACTGCATTTCAACACACAAATCCCATACTATAAATATATAAATGTAATAAAAGTTCAAAATTAAAAAACAAGCATCTATTGTAAGAAAAGCATCACATAACAATTTCTAGAAAAAAAATGTATTACTTCATGATAAAATGTATACCTGTAAGTACACAATACTTACAGGTTGAATAATATAATGCATTTATTAGCACATTGTGTAATATAAAATATAAAAAACCTTCTCTGTTTACATTTTAATTAATCGAGTCAAGTTCACGATTACCAGATATTCAGTGACCTGGACAAATGAGAACTTTTATGGAGGTGATGCTGAATTTAATATACTGTCTGATTCTCATCCTGTGAAATATTAGTTATTTCTAGTATGCCGTTTATTTGGTCTCAAAATACACGCACATAAATAACTTGCGTGTTTAGGTTATACAAGCGTACAAATTATTATCTGTGAGTGGACCAACATCCTCGCGATGTAGCACTTTAAATTTGTCTTAAATAAAAGAAAATGTATTTATGATTCCACTTACATAATGTAACACTAAGTGTCCCTAGGCTTTAAGAATACAAGAAAAGTAGTCTTTTTGTTTTATTACACAATGTGCTGAATTGATTATGTTTTTTGGTTTATAATGTAATATATTATAAAATTGTAAAAAAAGTAATATAAAAAAAAAAAATGTAATATGACAAAAGAGCAAGTAACCGTGTTCACGGTAGAAGTGGTTAATTTTCCCTTTTTCTTTTAGATTCAGTGTGACAGCTGTTGCCGCTGGTTCCACAGCCAGTGCCTAGGAATGGACACAACAACCCTACAAAAAGCAACAACTTCCAACTGGAATTGTTGTCTGTGTGAATAATTATTGCACCAAAAGTATGAATGTACAAATGTGTGATCATTTAGAAATCTTAATTGGTCCATCTGATTCTCAATATGGGTGGAGTCAGATACGGAACACATGTGCATCAGTCATTGCCTGGATTTATTGATAATAATATTTGTATTGACCTTTTAATATCCATAGGCCTCCCTGCCTGCCACGCTGCCTGCTGCCTTCTGCCTGCTAACTGCTGCCTGCCGCCTGCTGCCTCTCTGCATGCTGCCTGCCGCGCTGCCTGCTGCTTGCTGCCTGCTGCTTGCTGCCTGCCGCGCTGCCTGCTGCTTGCCTCGCTGCCTGCTGCCTGCCGCCTGCTGCCTGCCGCCTGCCGCCTGCCGCCTGCCGCCTGCTGCCTGCCGCGCTGCCTCGCTGTCTGCCTCCCTACCTTCCCTTACGGACTGATGTCACGGTTTTGACCTGCCAAAAGGGTTTATAATCCAAATGTTGAGAGGCAGTTTGTGCATCGGGTGGGCTTTGTAGTTAGTTTAGGCATTGGGTGGGATTTGTAGTTTGGGGTTGGCAAATATTTATATTAATGTTGACTGTAAAAGTCTTTGTATATAGTGTTCATTTTAAATGTTTTAAGTTTAAAACGAACATAAAAGAGGGTTTATTTTTCTGCATTACAAGAGCATGTATAACTTTCAAACATTTTATGGCAATAATATAAAACTCAATACTCATCCAAATGTAATAAATTGGATGAGACATAATGACATAATGGCCAATTCTGAAATATAAATGCTCATGCTATTGCTATTGCTAATGCAGGTTTTGCTTTACCTTCATGTAGCCTTAAATTAAGCAAAAGATATTGGTAATGGTACTCATGGTTCCCTGGGATGGGGTTCAATTCCCTGTAGTGTCTTGCAAGTTTTTGGCGGTGTTGTGTTGTCTGTTAAATCAGCGTTACAAACGGTAAAATGTATGACTGGCGGCCCTGCGTTCTCGGCCGAGCGGGTCGGCGTCCCGCCGGCAGCCCTGACTGGCGCAAATTAGCGAGGACTTGTTCATCGCTGCTCACAGCTTAATTTTCTTTTTTAAGTAAAAATATATGACTTTTAACGTTAATTATCTCCTAATCTATACAGTAAAAATGTTTGATTGTCAGTATGGATGGAGTGCTACATGTCCTTAACACAACTGCAGTAGCCATTGCCTGGATTTATTGCAAAATGTATTTTTAATTAACTTTTAATATCAATATATTTTCATTCCAAATTAAAAAGATACGACTTTTAATGTTAATTATCTCCTAATCTAGACAGTAAATATGTTTGATTGTCAGTATGGATGAAGTCCTACATGTCCTTAACACATGTGCATAAGCCATTGCCTGGATTTATTGCAAAAATGTATTTTTAATTAACTTTTAATATCAATATATTTTCGTTCAGAAGTAAAAAGATACGACGGCAGTAGCCATTGCCTGGATTTATTGATACAAATATGTTTACAGCACCTATAATATTCAGAAATTACGACTTTTAGAGACAA
Source organism: Cyclopterus lumpus (assembly GCF_009769545.1). Classification (NCBI taxonomy): domain Eukaryota; kingdom Metazoa; phylum Chordata; class Actinopteri; order Perciformes; family Cyclopteridae; genus Cyclopterus; species Cyclopterus lumpus. Next base: position 14,922,901 of record NC_046976.1, on the reverse strand, counting down.
TTATCTTTATACTACCTACATATTGCAGAAATGATCTATTTGAAAGTTACAAAATCCGTTCAGCTTTTATTTAGTAAAATATCAAAATTGGTAAAGTTAAGATATTTACTTTTTGTTTGGATGTGGTCAGAAAATGTCGAACATATCAGTTGCTCAGATATAAATTAATGAATAAATACACTTCATGCACAACTGAGGTTTATTTTTATCTTTAACTCACTAGTTGAAAGTCACATGTTTTATAGTTAAAGTGAATCTAATTAATTTTATCTAACGTCCTTATTTGCAAGTATACGATTCGTCCATATCTTATTCTGAAGACCGGATGTTCTGTCACGTGGATGTTTCCGCTAACTTTGTTAAAACCGGATATTGTGTTTCGTGGATCTTTCTGCTAACTTCGAAAAAACCCTCGCTCGCTCCTGATCTGGGTCGTTTGAACGTGTTTACCATGAATGTCAGTATATAGGCGCACAAAAATGTAAGTGCCGGCTGATTTGACCACCGAGATCCGAGTGTTCGCTGAGTTGACCGCTCATGTCGGTCTCATTGTCGGACGTCGGTCTGCTGAGAAATCCACCACTCCCTAGTCATGTGATGCCTTCATGTGCACATCAGATGTTTGGTACAAAGGAGTATGGTGATGCGTCGGTCTCGATTTCCCAAACATAACAAACAGGAACTCTGTTTTACTGATAGTTTGTATGTTTTCCTTTTATTGATCAGTGTAAGTAAAAGGCAGATATCGTATATGCAGCCCATACATTACTTTTAATGAATTTGGGCCTCCAAGAAATCACTCTCAATTTCTAAAACAACACAAAAGGGACACTTCTGTGGACATCTTAGCATGTTTTCGTTGTGTTTGCTTGTCCAGCTGCCACGTTACGTTTGAGTATAATCCTACAATGGTGAATTCCGATTTTTCTCCATGTCCGTGAAGTATTTTTTTTTTTAATGGCGGCCCAGTGCGTGTTTTTACATTAGTTTTACAAACCACTGAGCTTACTTTGTCGAAAGCTTCGAAATGTCGATATGTTTTATTGTTTAGTCGAAAATACAGAAATACCAGGCTTTTTCCGTGTATTTTCCGTTTTAAAAAAACAAAAACAAAACACTTCCGTGTTCTCGTTTTTGTCTGAATCCAAAGAAGAAAATACGACACAACACCCACGTGACACATCTCTGCTATAAATGTGCAAGAAACATGTGCGTTGATGTCCTCAAAGGCCATCTGCTGTTTATAGATTACATTACAGCCAGACTCCTCCACCCGACTCAGTCTGTCTGCTGTCACTGATAACTGATTTGTGGGTCCTTGTCAAGCGTGTATATGGCTTACATTCATAAGGGTCACTTTCCTCTGCAGCCTAATAATACTTTATAAGTTCAAGACAAAGGAAATGGACTTGTTGAAATGAAGGGGCACCATAATGTTTATTGTGAATCCTGATAGATGTTGTCATTCCGATTTATAAATCCTAATGCTCAGCAAATGCAGCGTGCTTATTAGCGGGTGCAATGATAATTATGTAAATCTTTCATTTTTATTGTCGGTGTACATGGTTTCTCCAACACTTAACTAGCTAATGGTGCGGTAACATGGGAGTCAGGGAAGGGACCTCGTCGGTAAACGAGTCAAAAATAGAAACCTTTCCTGTGTAGTCAAAATATAAGAAGATGTTGTATGACTATGCTGTGACATCATCTCTCTTCTCCTAACAGAAACTGTTATTAAAGAATGTCCACAGACGAGTGCCTCGGACGTGGGAGCGTCATCAGGCCAAAGTGTAACAATGAGCACTTCAGCCAAAGAAAAACTACATCATATGGATCCTGTTTGTGGTTCAATGTTTGATGGTTCATTGATGTGTTCTGTTTAGTTATACATGTACACTTTAATTCAATAAAGTGATTTACTATCTGGGAAGTTCATTCAGCCTTTAGGATACTGGTAATACATTTATAATACTTTAATGGACAATGGTATGTAGTGTACAAAGTAATATAGCATAGTAATAACAAAGTGTGCTTTCTTAATACCTTGAATAAGCCAAAAGTATAACTTTTAGTATACTATTACCACAATATTATTATATTTATAATGTGCGGGGGTAATGTCCTGAAGAGATGTTTTGAGTTCAGCGCAGAAGTGATGGCAGAATGGATGTTTCTGAACTTGATGATCCAAGATGGGTTATGGACATGGCATTCCTAGTGGACATAACACAGGAGCTGACCATCCTTAACCTGAAGCTCCAGGGCTCTGGTCTCATCCATTTCACAACATGCAGACTTCTTGTGGAAGAGGGCGCAGCCTTCAGTGGGGATGAATATGCCTCTGCTGTTGGAAACCTACTGCAGGAGTTTGATCAGCGTCTTGCTGACTTCAAGGCACGCTGTGGCACTTTCTCAGCTGATGTGGAGAGTGTCCCAAGGATGTTGCAAATGGAACCTATTGACTTGCAGTGCGACCGTGATCCAAAAGCTAAACTCAGAGATGCACAAGGACAACCGGACCTGACAATTTATGAGAGAATTAACTCCATCCTTCCCTGAGCTGACTAAAGTGTCCCGTCGGGTAATGTGCCTTACTGGAAGCACATATCTGTGTGAGAAACCTTTCTCGACTATGAAATTTAATAAATGCAAGTTCAGGTCCAGGCTTCGTGATGCCCGTCTTGAAGCTGTCCTCTGGGTTTCTACTGCAACCTCAATCAGGGCCAATGAGGCTCAGCTGTGTGAGCAGAAGCGCTGCCAGGTGGCAAGAAATAGAACAAAGTACAAATGTAGTCAGGATTGCATTTGTTGGTTCGGTGCAATGTTTCAATAAGTAATGTCAAATAATTTAAGGAAAAAATATTTGCACTGTTAAAAACTACTATAAAAATGTATAGAAACTGCTCGTTGCATTTTTTTGGTTAAGTATGATGAAAATATGTTTTCATAAATATTGCACTTTCTTGTCGGACTTGAACGTTGAAGTAGCCCTCCTATGAGGCTTTGGCCCCGAGCCACATTGAGTTTGAGACCCCTGTTGTGGCCGGTCCATCAATCATGGCGGCTTCTCCAAGCTGTTTTAACTGTATCTGGCAAATCACACGTTGGCTGGTATACTACAGCTGTATGAACAAAAAATACAAAAATGTTTTGCTGTGAATTAATTGCAATAAATGGATGATAAAAATGGCAAAAATAACTACGCTTTACAATCGTGGTTTTTCTTTTGACTGCCTAATTTGCCTATCCAGACGAGAGGTCATTGTCAAATAATCTCTTTACGCATTTTTTTTGAAAGAGCTTTAATAAGCAAAATGAAAAGAAACAGTTGATGAATAAACCAGGTGTAACATAGACAATCTTTACATTCCTCTGAACTTTTGTAAAATTAGGCGTCTTTGCCAATAAATAGACATAAATAACATTCAATATTTTTACACACAACAGAAGCATCACTGCACATGCCATCGCAGGCTTAAACGTGGTTATGATGCAATCATCCTCCTCCTCCATTTTTTTGGGAGACCTGCACACAGGGGAAAACCCAACATGATTAAGTATTGATTGCCACCCTTTAAAACTGTGGAGGACGGATGTCCATGAAGTCCTGCAGCCTGTTGAATAACCCCGTCTCCGGCTGAAGCATTTTCCTCTTCATCTTGTCCAACTCATCTCTTCTTGGACCCATCCTGCCAAAGATGCCTCTCTTTATCTTTTTAAGTCTTAGACAGATGTCCTCCAGGAGTGTTTTTTCCTTCTGAATATCTTTGAGCTCCTTCTCCTGGGTCTGTTTTGTTTTGTTCAGGACCTTGTTTTCCGCCTTCACCACTGCAAGCTTCTTCACCTGGGTCCGTTGTGTCTCTTTCAGGACATTTAGTGATGGGAAGCTGGCTCTTTCGACTCCCGAACAGCTCTTTATTTAGGATCTTTTGTAGCCTATATTTTACCTTAACTTTGAAAAAAAAATCATGGTTTATGTGTTGAAAACCTTTTTGCTTTCAGTGTTTTTATGAGAGACCTTATAATGCCTAATTCTGTGCATTTATTCTGTGACAAAACCACTCTTACATTTGTTTATTTCAATTAAACTTTTTTAATTGACTGCTATAAATGACTGCACAGTTGTACACTAAACATTCTAAATTGACTTCTGGTACTTGTGTTGTGTTTTATGTCAAACTGTCTGCACTATACATACCAACACCACCGTGTTGTTGGTCTTGCATACATATGTCTTCCTGATCAAATTGGGGAGAGGGCCAGAGAAGTCTACGGAGTCCGACATTGTCTTGGCATAAGTACACACCGATTCCACATTAACTTTAGTGAACTCCGAGTGGCGTAGTCAGGAGTGATTACCGCCGGCGTGTATTACAATCTTACTGTCAGGGTTCATACACATATTGACCAATGGATTTCCATGAATTTTCCATGACTTTAATCCAAATTTCAATTTCACCAAACATTTTGTGAATTACTAGGGATGGGTATCGATTTTCTTTTTTCTTCCCGATACCGGTGCTAAAACGATACTTTTTAAAACGATACTTTTAAAACGATACCGGTGCTAAAACGATACTTTTTAAAATTATACCGGTGCCTGAAAAAAATGTTTTACTTCAAACTATGAAAAATAAATACAGTTTACAGTATACTTAAATAAATATAAAGAAATAAAAAAATTCAATTCATTTCATTTTGTATAGCCCAATATAACAAATTACAAATTTGCCTCAGAGGGCTTTACAATCTGTACACATACACATCCCTGACCTTTGACCTCACATTGGATCAGGAAAAACTCCCCAAAAATAACCTTTCACAGGGAAAAAAGGGAAGAAACCTTCAGGAGAGCAACAGAGGAGGATCCCTCTCCCCGGATGGACAGATGCAATAGATGTCATGTGACCAGATGAACAGCGTGAAAAGAGAAACAGTCCAAAATCATGAAACATCTTAAATGAATTTCTTTTGTAGCATGTTTGTCTAAACCAGGGGTGGGCAAACCTTTTGGATCAGGGGCCACAATGAGGGTCCATTGGACCTGGCGGTGTCTGCTGCTTGGTGAGCCGGCCTCCCGCGTTGGCCCACATGTAGAGACACATGATACATGTATATGTTCACATTGTCACAGCGCCACCTACTGTCTAAACTAGACTTCCTTGAATTCAATTCAGTTTATTTTGTATAGCCCAATATAACAAATTACAAATTTGCCTCAGAGGGCTTTACAATCTGTACACATACACATCCCTGACCTTTGACCTCACATCAGATCAGGAAAAACTCCACAAAAATAACCTTTCACAGGGAAAAAAGGGAAGAAACTGTGGGAAAAAATAAATACATTACACTGTTGGCAAATAACTTGAGACACATAGGCTTGTATTACTTTATTGTTTTAACTTTTGACGCATGCGCAGTAAGGCCCCCTGAGGACAGTGACCCTAGAGTGGGAAGAACACAGAGGAAGCTCAGCCACAGTAGAAAGCTACAAGAAAAGAACGGAGGGTGCCCGAGGGCAAGGACTCAAGGTTAGTTGAGAAGCACCCACTGATAACAGGGAGCGAGAAGACAGACAGTGGCTTACTGATGCTCGTACACATAGAACAACTCCTATGCTGAGTGAACAGTTACAGCTAGTTCTCAGGAGCTGCAGCTGTGTTTATCAAGGCCACCTCATCCCGCCGACAACGCCATGCCCCCACCCTTGCACCCCGACAAAATGCACACACACTGATGGATGAAGACCACCACAACCAATGGACGTGAGCCAGTGTGAGTGGAAAGTACTCAGTGCTCCTACCGGACAGGCTTGGTATAAACCTTGCCCCGTCTGCATCAGTTTTGACTTTTAATCTAATGGGACCTGATAAGAGGAATCCTATATGCAGCGTCTGCGCACTCTGTTTAAGCGCCTTTTTCCTTGGACACTCAACCCTGTTGGGTGTTCAACGTAGGACCGTGCACGTTTAACTGTACGGGAGCATTAACTCTGTTTTTTATTACTGAATAAATATTGAGAACTAACTTTAGTTCACCGGACTCCGTTTGCTCATTAATTGTTGGGTTGTACTCCACAACAAAATTGGTAGCAGAGGATGGTTTGGAAAAGATCGTAATTCATGGGAGAGAGTTTCTAAACTATTTTCTCCTTGACCGCAGGACATCGGAGTGATCGGACCGAGTGAACCAAGCGGCTGTTGTCTTCATACGGACCTCGGGAATCTGATCACAGAGCGCGCTCAACTGAAACAAAAGGTAAGCAGTACCTATTTAACTAAACTCTGCATATTGTATTATAGACAAATCTAAATTATGTGATCAGAAAGTACCGGGTGTAAGTATGAATACGTAGAATAAATTGTTTTATGTTAAAAGTAAAGAACCGAATAAATAACCTGCAGAGTTGGTGGTTCCGTTAAAATGTTCATGTCATAGTGAGTACGTATTTGATCAATTGCAAATAGTACTCGTTTTTATTTTTTCCGTAACGGTACGGCAGTGTTTGTCTGCAGAAGGAAAAACTGCAGGCAATTCTCTACGGGGACCGATACGGGTTACGGGTTTTTAATTTGATAAATTGTAAATAGTACGGGTTTTTATTTTGTTTCGTAACGGTGCGGCAACGTTTGTCTGCAGAAGGAAAAACTGCACTCATGGCCATGAGATCGTCAAAAGGGGGAGGCACACACCTCTCACCACACGAACTCCTGACCGGAAGGGTTATGCCAGGACCACCCAGGGATGGAGGTCATATGCCATCCTTGGATGTCAGTCAGATAGAGAAGTCTGACTATATGCGCGAATTAACAGCACTTGTCTCAGCCCTCTCTACCCAGGTGGCGAAAGTTCTCGAGAAAACGCCAGCGGAAGGAGAGGAACAGACAGTAAAAGTAGGTGACTGGGTCAGGGTCAAGGTTCACAAGCGCAAGTGGACAGACCCCAGGTGGACTGGACCGTACGAAGTGAAGGAAGTTACCTCACACTCGGTTCAGGTTAGGGGCAAATCAGGCGCCCCCTGGCATCACTTGACACACTGTGCCCCAGCCACTGCACCGACACGTACCTTAGCAGAAGTACGAACAGATTTGGAAAATGCCGCCGCCAAGGGCGATGTTTAGATGCTTTGGAGACCCCGACTACCCCCATAACGACCTCCCGTTCCACGACAGGACGCTCAAACAGTTGGGCTTTGGCAAAAAGACGATAGTGGGAATGATAATAGTCTCCATAATAGGAATTGGTCTCCTAATATGGGCCTTTGAAGAACCTAAAAATACGTAGCAAGACCTAAAAGCATCCACACCCCGGACTATGACTATGAGACCATCGCACCCAGTGAAAACTGGACGAGCATGCTAGACCCCAACTGACCACTAGTCCAGCCCCTTTGCTCCCCTCAATTGACCCCCACGGCTACGCTTGCATGATAAGACTGTTTAAGAACATAACTACTAAAAAATTGCACAACGCATAAAGACGTAGGTACTTTCCCTCTCCTCCCTACTGACCCGGGGCATGACTCCCTGTTGCCCCCTGAACCGGATGCCGACAGCATCCCTGACGACATGAATGGTGATGCAGGAACTGACTGGATCACGGCCTGCCACTGAGGATCCTAAAGGGGGACGACCTCACCTACATCGCACACACACACAACGCATCAACATGACTTGTTAAAGCACACACTGCAGGTAGCTCACGCAAGTTTACAACACATATGGCTAAAATAGAATAGTCACACCTATCAGGTGTGAAAAGGGGGATTTGTGGGAAAAAATAAATACATTACACTGTTGGCAAATAACTTGAGACACATAGGCTTGTATTACTTTATTGTTTTAACTTTTGACGCATGCGCAGTAAGGCCCCCTGAGGACAGTGACCATAGAGTGGGAAGAACACAGAGGAAGCTCAGCCACAGTAGAAAGCTACAAGAAAAGAACGGAGGGTGCCCGAGGGCAAGGACTCAAGGTTAGTTGAGAAGCACCCACTGATAACAGGGAGCGAGAAGACAGACAGTGGCTTACTGATGCTCGTACACATAGAACAACTCCTATGCTGAGAGAACAGTTACAGCTAGTTCTCAGGAGCTGCAGCTGTGTTTATCAAGGCCACCTCATCCCGCCGACAACGCCATGCCCCCACCCTTGCACCCCGACAAAATGCACACACACTGATGGATGAAGACCACCACAACCAATGGACGTGAGCCAGTGTGAGTGGAAAGTACTCAGTGCTCCTACCGGACAGGCTTGGTATAAACCTTGCCCCGTCTGCATCAGTTTTGACTTTTAATCTAATGGGACCTGATAAGAGGAATCCTATATGCAGCGTCTGCGCACTCTGTTTAAGCGCCTTTTTCCTTGGACACTCAACCCTGTTGGGTGTTCAACGTAGGACCGTGCACGTTTAACTGTACGGGAGCATTAACTCTGTTTTTCATTACTGAATAAATATTGAGAACTAACTTTAGTTCGCCGGACTCCGTTTGCTCATTAATTGTTGGGTTGTACTCCACAACAAAATCTTCAGGAGAGCAACAGAGGAGGATCCCTCTCCCCGGATGGACAGATGCAATAGATGTCATGTGACCAGATGAACAGCGTGAAAAGAGAAACAGTCCAAAATCATGAAACATCTTAAATGAATTTCTTTTGTAGCATGTTTGTCTAAACCAGGGGTGGGCAAACCTTTTGGATCAGGGGCCACAATGAGGGTCCATTGGACCTGGCGGTGTCTGCTGCTTGGTGAGCCGGCCTCCCGCGTTGGCCCACATGTAGAGACACATGATACATGTATATGTTCACATTGTCACAGCGCCACCTACTGTCTAAACTAGACTTCCTTGAATTCAATTCAGTTTATTTTGTATAGCCCAATATAACAAATTACAAATTTGCCTCAGAGGGCTTTACAATCTGTACACATACACATCCCTGACCTTTGACCTCACATCGGATCAGGAAAAACTCCACAAAAATAACCTTTCACAGGGAAAAAAGGGAAGAAACTGTGGGAAAAAATAAATACATTACACTGTTGGCAAATAACTTGAGACACATAGGCTTGTATTACTTTATTGTTTTAACTTTTGACGCATGCGCAGTAAGGCCCCCTGAGGACAGTGACCATAGAGTGGGAAGAACACAGAGGAAGCTCAGCCACAGTAGAAAGCTACAAGAAAAGAACGGAGGGTGCCCGAGGGCAAGGACTCAAGGTTAGTTGAGAAGCACCCACTGATAACAGGGAGCGAGAAGACAGACAGTGGCTTACTGATGCTCGTACACATAGAACAACTCCTATGCTGAGAGAACAGTTACAGCTAGTTCTCAGGAGCTGCAGCTGTGTTTATCAAGGCCACCTCATCCCGCCGACAACGCCATGCCCCCACCCTTGCACCCCGACAAAATGCACACACACTGATGGATGAAGACCACCACAACCAATGGACGTGAGCCAGTGTGAGTGGAAAGTACTCAGTGCTCCTACCGGACAGGCTTGGTATAAACCTTGCCCCGTCTGCATCAGTTTTGACTTTTAATCTAATGGGACCTGATAAGAGGAATCCTATATGCAGCTTCTGCGCACTCTGTTTAAGCGCCTTTTTCCTTGGACACTCAACCCTGTTGGGTGTTCAACGTAGGACCGTGCACGTTTAACTGTACGGGAGCATTAACTCTGTTTTTCATTACTGAATAAATATTGAGAACTAACTTTAGTTCACCGGACTCCGTTTGCTCATTAATTGTTGGGTTGTACTCCACAACAAAATCTTCAGGAGAGCAACAGAGGAGGATCCCTCTCCCCGGATGAACAGATGCAATAGATGTCATGTGACCAGATGAACAGCGTGAAAAGAGAAACAGTCCAAAATCATGAAACATCTTAAATTAATTTCTTTTGTAGCATGTTTTTTTTGGACCTGGCGGTGTCTGCTGCTTGGTGAGCCGGCCTCCCGCATTGGCCCTGCTGATGCGCCCGCCCCCCCCCCCCTCTCCACCTCCTTTTGTTTCATGGATTTGAGTTCCATTCATACATTCAATTCAATTCAGTTTATTTTGTATAGCCCAATATAACAAATAAACGCATTACATGAATATGACAATTTATGAATGGAACTCCAATCCATGAAACAGAAGGAGGTAGAGAGGAGGGTTGGGCGGGGCGCATCACCCGGGCCAACGCGGGAGGCCGGTTCACCAGGCATCAGACACCGCCAGGTCCAATGGACCCTCATTGTGGCCCCTGAGCCAAAAGGTTTGCCCACCCCTGGTTTAGACAAACATGCAACAAAAGAAATTCATTTCAGATGTTTCATGATTATGGACTGTTTCTCTTTTCACATCACTTTATATTTATTTTTTTTTCACCTGAACCATCGAGATTCCACAGTGGAAAAATAATGCAGTCCCAAGACCACAAATTTGGTCACAGACCTGTGGAGTTCCTCCACCTTGACACATGTAGAGACACATGATACATGTATATGCTCACATTGTCACAGCGCCACCTACTGACTAAACTAGACTTCCTTGAATTCAATTCAGTTTATTTGATATAGCCCAATATCACAAATTTCAAATTTGCCTCAGAGGGCTTTACAATCTGTACACATACACATCCCTGACCTTTGACCTCACATCGGATCAGGAAAAACTCCCCAAAAATAACCTTTCACAGGGAAAAAAGGGAAGAAACCTTCAGGAGAGCAACAGAGGAGGATCCCTCTCCCCGGATGAACAGATGCAATAGATGTCATGTGACCAGATGAACAGCGTGAAAAGAGAAACAGTCCAAAATCATGAAACATCTTAAATTAATTTCTTTTGTAGCATGTTTTTTTTGGACCTGGCGGTGTCTGCTGCTTGGTGAGCCGGCCTCCCGCGTTGGCCCTGCTGATGCGCCCCCCCCCCCCTTCTGTTTCATTGATTTGAGTTCCATTCATACATTCAATTCAATTCAGTTTATTTTGTATAGCCCAATATAACAAATAAACGCATTACATGAATATGACAATGTATGAATGGAACTCCAATCCATGAAACAGAAGGAGGTAGTAGAGAGGAGGGGGGGCGGGGCGCATCAGCCGGGCCATTCATTTAAGATGTTTCATGATTATGGACTGTTTCTCTTTTCACATCATTTTTTTTTCACCTGAACCATCGAGATTCCACAGTGGAAAAATAATGCAGTCCCAAGACCACAAATTAGGTCACAGACCTGTGGAGTTCCTCCACTTTGACTTTTGTCAAATTAGGCATCTTGCCAATAAATAGACATAAATAACATTCAATATTTTGTACACACAACAGAAGCATCACTGCACATGCCATCGCAGGCTTAAACGTGGTTATGACGGATGCCCATGAAGTCCTGCAGCCTGTTGAATAACCCCGTCTCCGGCTGAAGCATTTTCCTCTTCATCTTGTCCAACTCATCTCTTCTTGGACCCATCCTGCCAAAGATGCCTCTCTTTATCTTTTTAAGTCGGAGACAGATGTCCTCCAGGAGTGTTTTTTCCTTTTGAATATCTTTTAGCTCCTTCTCCTGGATCTGTTTTGTTTTGTTCAGGATCTTGTTTTCCTCTTTCACCACTGCAAGCTCCTTCACCTGGGTCCGTTGTGTCTCTTTCAGGACATTTCTTTCCGCCTTCACCACTGCAAGCTCCTTCACCTGGGTCCGTTGTGTCTCTTTCAGGACATTTCTTTCCGCCTTCACCACTGCAAGCTCCTTCGCCTGGGTCTGTTGTGTCTCTTTCAGGAACTCTATTTCCGCCTTTACCACTCTCATCTGCTTCTCCTGGGTCCATTCTTTCTCTCTCCGGTAGTCGTTTTCGTCCTTCACCCGTGCGAGCTCCCTCTTCTGGGTCCGTTTCGTTTTGTTCAGGACCTTAATTTCCTCCTTTACCACTGCAAGCTCCTTCACCTTGGTCCGTTGTGTCTCTTTCAGGACCTCTATTTCCGCCTTCACCACTCTCATCTGCTTCTCCTGGGTCCATTCTTTCTCTCTCCGGTAGTCGTTTTCGTCCTTCACCCGTGCGAGCTCCCTCTCCTGGGTCCGTTTCGTTTTGTTCAGGACCTTAATTTCCTCCTTTACCAGTTGGAGCTCCCTCTCCATCTCTGGGTTTGTTTCTTTCAGAAACTTGTTTTCCTCCTTAACCTCTTGGAGCTCCGTCTCTAAGGTCGAGTGGATCTTGGTAAAGTCCTGGTTCTTCTTGTTTACCAGTTGGAGTTCCTCCTTTACCAGTCGGAGTTCCTCCTTCACCAGTTGGAGTTCCTCCTTCACCAGTCGGAGTTCCTCCATCAACAGCTGCTGGGTTGATGACAATTCCTCCTGTTCCAGCAGGTCACAGTTTTCCCAACTCTGATTCAGTATTAAATAAGGGTTAATCTTCCTTCTAAGACATACGTATTGCATCCAGATTAAAAAAATTCGGAATAAATCCGTCTCCAAGAAATAATGCTGGTCCGATTGTAAAAATAGATGTGAATCTTTCCCAGCACACAGGTTCTATATATGCATTCTATCCAGTTGAGGACAGCATCAAAGGCACAACATCGTCATGACATCATCGGGGAAATCCCCTTGGATGTCATGATGTCATATCATCGGGGAAATCCCCTTGGATACAACATGTTGCTATGCACATTCAAATTTTGGCCCTGCAGTGAATCGCCATACTTTAATGTAGAAAAATGATTTAAAGCTTTGAACGTTAACAAGACTCTGCAACTTTTCAATAAAGTACCGTAATATATTATACAGTCTTGTACTATGTTTTTCACTGACAAATACTTTAATTAGGTTTACAGTAGAACTGCTGTTTTTACAAAAACATACCGTAATGTATTATACGGTGTCACTTTATTTGTTACGGTAAAGCTCTGGCAACTCAGCTGCCGGTATTTTACCGTATATTTTACACTTTTTTTTTTTTTTTTACAGTGTGGACTTTATTTGGCCCGATCGGCGTTTTGATCGCTCGCACCGTTTTCGTAACATAGCAGTTCAAAGTTTCAGAAACTTTTTAAAAAAAATTTTTACAATGTGTTTGTGTGTGCCACGGAGTGTTCAGAGCTAGAGTGGAGCTCCATCTCCATCTCCGGGTTCCGGTTTGTTTCTTTCAGGACCTGGTTTTCCTGCTTCACCTGTCGGAGTTCCTCCTACATGTTGTCATTTTGTGTAGATTTATAAATCCTAATGTTTTTTTTTTTATGTAAAAGTGACCTGAACTGACGAAACATCAATATGTCAAATGTAATACTTTTTTAAAATTAAGGAACTGTTACTTATTCAGTAGGCCTATATGATTTCCTTGAGTGCATATCGATGAGTAATTATGTAACACACTGAACAGACTTGCTACACTACTTGATTATTCATGTAAAGAGGCCAATAATAAACGTTTTTGAGTTGTTTTTTTACATCACAAAGTTTGGTGTATAAATCAGCCTGACAATACAGGCAGTGTCCGTGTGTCACCTCCAATAAACGGCTTCAGCAGCCTTTGAATTCAGTGTTTGATTCCCACTCCTTTCTGTATTTTGGAGCGTGCAGTTTAGACTGAGACACGACGACTAGATGTTCAGCTGAAGTCTCATAGAGGCGCACGCGCAGTGGGAGAGGTGGGTAAGTGACTGAGGTGATTTATTTTATATATTAAAACTTATTTTATATATTAAACATTTACAGCGGCGGCGTTGCGCACGCGCGTTTAATGTTCTGTATGTAAGCGGACGACCAGGCTTCACGTCTGCTTCTCTTAGACAAGAATTACAGCACCAGTCGTACCAAAGCCGCTACTGCCCCCTATTGGCAACGATTATTATCACCCTGCAACCACTTCAGGTGAATGCAGGTGAGTTTAAAAGGCACACAAAGCGTTTTAAATGCTCAAATAAATAATGGTGGGTGGTAAGGTAATAACACAAACGTATACAATAATACAACAATAATTCGGCAATTAAAGATAAGAATAATGATTCAAACTATTTTGATGATGTTACAGGGGTCACTAGTATTATCAAACCCAGATCAAATTAGCATGTTGTCTCAGCTCTGCTGCTGGAAGTGAGTATTAAGAGCTGTCTGCTTACATTTCCACTGTAATGGTGTGATACAAAGTCAGTGTGGTCAAAGATATATTAATAGAACAGTAACTTATCTCATTGTACAATAAAACACATGCTGACTTGCAGTTTTAATCTGATCATAAAAAAAATAATAGCCTGATTTAGAGGGTCTCTGCTCACATGAATCAGAGGAAGTCGTGTGTGTACAGATTGTGAAGCCCTCTGAGGCAAATTGTGATTTTGGGCCAATACGAACTAAATTAAATTGAATTAAATTGTGCATTTGTTGTAATCAACGGTTGTTTGATTGGTTTATCACCTGCCAGACCCCCTAAATCTGTGTTTGATAGTCTCTCCAGTTTTTCAACCACCATCAACTCTGGTTTGAGAGTTTGAACAACAGACTGAATATGTAACAGATATTAAAAAAATAGTGACTCACTATTTAATAACCATTTTCCAGCGTGCTCATGGGGATGAACATGAAACAGAAGAAAACCAAGAACAGGAAAGCAGAAGGGAGTCTATCGTCTATTGTGTGTGTGTGTGTGTGAAACATAATTGTACACTCTGTGGGGAAAGCACCTCTTCAGATTACTTTACTATGGAAAAATCCCCTCGCACACAAACACGCTCACGCAAATGCGGTCAGGGTAAGAAATAAAATACTCTCCCAAATCCTTTTGTCCCCTTCAGGCCGTGTGAATTATGTAACAGCAGCAGCATCAACCACCATTTGCTCAAAAAGAGGAAAGAGCTTCCCAACACTCACAGACTTGACGTGGACCATTTCAAAGTTATTCCAAAAGTCATGACAACAGCAGTGCATGTTGAGATTTCACAGTAAAAAACGAACCTCGGCGAGGCCAGAGAAATGTACTCGATTCACTTAACCGGAGCAGCTTTTTATGTAACAGAATGAAAAGATGTCACAGACTCAACCTGGAATTTGCAGGCTGATTTGACAGTTTATTGACTGGAGCCGCTTGCTTGAAAATAGCAGGAGCTGTTTTGCCAGAACAAATGCAGGAAGAGAGCATAGTGCTGAGATTTAGAGCAGCATCAACGGCGGTGGAGGTAGTATGAGTCAGGGTCTGGCGAGGGGATCCCGAGGGATCCGACTGCCAGCTATACAGTCAGTCTGGAGCGCGGATTGAATCCCAATGAGGACGTGAACTCAAACTCAAACAGCGGCGGGATACCTGAGTGGACGCCGGTGACAAGAGGCCCACAGCCTTTGGCCTCAAAACACATTTTGCACAAACCGCACACAAACAAGCGACTGCAGGTTAGGAAGCGGGGAGAGACGTTCTCTCCCCGCTTCAGTATTTTCACTTTGACATTTTTTTCGATTGTGGGACATCTAATCCTGTTAAAACCCCTTTGAAACCATTTAAAGCCATTTCCCCTCGACACGGCATAGAGGGAGGGAATTGTGTGCCGGCCTGCCACAATATACCGCATTGTCATCCAGAACAATTATTTCCTTTTTTTAGCCCAGTCTGGCTTATCCAGCTATTATACTGGGAGAAAAAAAAAAAAAAAGGGGGAACGGGGGAGACATTGCAGCAGCAGCAGCCCGAAAAAGAGAAAATGCAGTAATCTAATTATTCAGCGGTGACAGCACACAAACAGACCAAATAATATTATGCCAGAGAGGGATATGGGAAGCTTGTGTTGCTTGAAATCACGATGGTGTATGCACTTTCCATGTATTGGTGCCTGTTGAATATTCATCGTGCATGATGACGCAGCACTCGTGGAAGATTTCTTCAATCCGCTCTCAGCTCGGTTATTAAACTCATCAATAATCAACAAACCTTTACTTTGGAGTGCTCCATTTGCAATGTACAGGGAGGTCAAAGGTTGCAGAGCATCAAGCATTTGACCCAAATTATTAAACTAATCTGGAGCATAAAATGTAGCTTCTCTGGAGTCCTGATCATATTTATAGAAGATGTCATGAGTTGAAAGGTTTGATTCTCTAAAGTCTTTTACACGTTTTTTTCCTCAGCCCTAAAACATGACTTAATTATTTTTTATTTATATATATATATATATATATATATATATATATATATATATATATATATACAGTCTCTCTTCACAGCGCACAGATGAACCTCACAAGATCTCAGAAATGGAAAGAGTAACAATACGTCAATGCTATATGTGTGTGTGTATATATATATATATATAGATATAGATGGTCATTTCGTAACCCATGCCAGGAGGGCACGGCGGCCCAGTGGAACAAACCAGTATGAAACATTTCAATACCAGGAAAAAATGTACCGAAAGGGAAAATAGTTAGTAAAACACATGGGGAAGATGGTGATGTCATTTAGAGCACCGAGTGGGAACGAAGCCATCGGAACATTACAAAAAAGAAATCTGGTGAATGATTAGTGCTTTCCGAGGCCGTGACAAGAGTGTGTAGCTGAAGCTTTACATCATTTCATTTGACTCATTTAGATTGGCTAGTTAGCTGGATAACGTATGTTTGATCATTCCCGGTACCAGAAAGACGACAGTCGGAAGGAGAGCAGGCGGAGAAAGATCAAATTCAGTGCTGTCATATCGATATTTCACTATTTCTATGGAAGTGGTCGTGGTTTCATCTCTTAAGCCCTTAAAAAAAATCAAGCAGTGGTTGGACTTAGTGGGTGAAATGACACTTTAATGCTCTTGGGTTGTTTATAGCATTGGTTAGCTTAATAATAGCACCTACTAAATATATATATATATATATATATATATATATATATATATATATCCAGTTAAAATGAACAAAAAGTCAAATGTTTTTACATATGTGTTAGTGTGTGTTTTTCGGTGCTTTGTGGTGACTCTGACCTCATGCATCCGTGTCCCCCGTTCATTCACCTTCAAACCCCTAAATAACAGACCGATGATCCATCATTACACAGCTCTCACTGCCCAGCACTACCAATCTATCGCTGAGATGGAACAAAATCAATGGTATTAATATATCATGAAAATGGGTTGCAAATAACCATATACTGAAATGAGTGTTGCGTTAATTTTTTTTAATTTTCTTGTACCATTGACAGATTTCCTATGTTCCAGCCCCAGATAATATTGATCAAATGGTGTCATTAGGTTAACATACTGCCACCGGTTCTGTCTGGGCGTGCACACATGTGGGCGTGACAGTAAGCACACACGCATACTTTTACACGTTCCAAATCAATACAACTTCAAGGCAACAAGATAGATAATTGTCTAAATATATATATATATATATATATATATATATATATATATACACAAAAGTACAGATAAGCAACCAAGAAGGAAATGAGATACTTCCTGAGAAACACACCCAAACACAAATGCAAGTGTACACACACACGCACACACACACACACACACTCTGCACAATAAGGGTGGAGGAGTCTTATGAACACCACATTCACTCACTCCAGTTTCTGCCGACTCGCTGATGAAGCCAGAACACTTACAACATCCTCCCCTCCCTCGGCCGGCTGGCACCCAGCTAAACCTGCCCTACCCTCTATATTTATTCTATATTTATTTATAAAAGACACACGCCTCGCTAAACCACCACTCCATAACTACAGACAGGTTTGTCTGTTACTTAACGGGAACAAATTGGAATAAAAAAAAAAAAATAGTATTGTTGATTGACACTGTGAATGATGGGGAAATTATGAGGGGACATTGTAAAGACGAAGACACACTACAGCCCCAGAAGAAGAAAACAGGGAATTAAATTGACCCCCTGGGGGGGCAATAAGCTCTATTGATTTGTCTTTAATAGAGGCGAAAGAATCGATTTGGGTGGAGGTCCGCCCGGAACGACCCTGTTGCATGCGAGTTCAATTGAATGTTAACAGGACTTTAGCGACGGCCTCGAGCGAGTGCTTAACCGCTGCGGGAGGGTCATCAAATGCCTCCAACGACTACAAGAAAGCTGATTTTTTTCCCCCCCTCACTATTCTGCGTTACCTCCAGAACACACCAGCTGTGAATGCATCTCGCGAGGTGCGTGCCGAAGATGTTTGCCGCTCTGTGTCTTGAACGCACCGTGTGCAGCATGTTGATCACCCACAGGGCGACCACGCAGCTTAAACCCAGTCTGTTTATACCACGGCGTCGGTCCATGTTAAATATTAACCAGTGTGCTACTTCCGTTGATCTGGTGGGTGTTTGTCAATGCAATTGAAAGTGTGATCGTGGTTTTTACTCCGTCAATCTATTTCGGAGGCTGCCACCTACTCCCGACCCGGTTGGTCCCCCTCACTGTCTGATTGGAGTTTGCCCTTGGCCTCCAGTTCGCTACTCAGAGAGCACATGGCGCACACGGAGAGAAAAGACCAAGTCTACAGATCACCTTGAACATATATAAGCGAAAACACTCCTTTTGAAACATCAACAATCAAAGCATTGAGTGGGATTCCTTTTGTGCGGCTATTTCATTAAAAACACAAAAGCAGGACTTGAGATACAATAGCTTGTGTTCGTGGTTTGTGTTTGTGTCCAAAACGACACTTTTCGCTTGACAAAGGCACCGACACCTACACAGCTGCGAACTAAACTCTCATCCCGCTCTCGAAAACCGGCATTGCAATTTAAAGTGCCGCTTCACGGCCGCCCATGTTGACACAAACATTCACGCACAAATGCACTCAGGCCACCCCGTCTCATTCAGTCTCGTGCAACCGCCAAAACTCTTCTTTTATTCAGAGTGAGCCGAAATAGGATCTGCTGCTGGAAATGAAATGTACAGCATTCCACAGCATTTAAAAAACACACAGTGCGCCTTTATTCTGAAAAACGTCTTTTAATGAATCTTATTGTTTTTGATAAATCTGGACACAAACTGGTTATCTCTACTACTGTCGTGCTGAGAGACTGATGTCTGTACAATGAATACAAATCATGTGGCAGCATCCAGACAGCTGAGCAGGAAGACTGTGGACAGAAGGGAAACAGCTGGCCTGAAGAAGAAAAAAAACTAACATCTGGCACATAACGCCCCCCCCCGTGAAACGCCGTATTGACATTTTTACATTTCTCCGTGGTTTCAGCACCGATTGAACAAAAGTGCATTTGCATAATGTGTGGCGGCGCGGCGCGATAATGGCCTCGCACAATCAAAGCATGCTTTTGCCCCTTGAGAACACGCTGGTCTGTGATCCTCTAAAGTGTGGAAGTATTTTAGGCAAGAGACCCAACCAATTGGGGCTCTGTGAGCGCTGCAAATTGGAAATGGCGTATTGCAGCAGTGCAACTGCTGTGCACAAACACTTAGAGAAAAAGCATCCTGTCGACAGCGGCCAAAGCAGGATGAACTGTGCATCGGGATTGTCAACACGTGGAGCGTGTTACTGGTCGAAGTCGTCACTTAAAATGGATTTTCTTCATGTTTCTTTCATCGCCTCCCCGTGTTCAAAATTAATTTTTGCACTGCTGCTGTTGTGGTAACGTAACGTAACGCAATCAGTTGTTATTCATGTTCTGTTTACTGTAATAGCCTTAGTAGAACTAGGACAGTGTGAAGGGTAGGCTGATTAGCAGGTGCTGTGATTAACACGGTGACTTAGCGGCACCGTGAGCCGTGAGAGGAGTGTGAGACAATCTTAACTGCATATTACTTCAATGAATAAACTAATCCATGTCATAATCATTTCAAGTTTAAAGTTAAGTACAAATACTAATTATTCAGTTCAGGAAAATGGTAGCTGTGAAGTGTTTAAATAAATCCTTTTGAATTTGAGGTCTAGTTTGTTTCTGATCTGACAAATAGGGTTTATCATCTTATTACAGTTGTTTGTTTTGAAGACAGGATGATAGAATAGAAAGTATTAATTAGACAAGTTTAAGACATTTATTTTAGATAATTTATCGACTGATTGACAAAATAATTGATAGATAAATCAATTACAAACATAATCGCTGGGTGCCGCCCTTTGAACAAACCAGATGTAACATGTTCATGTGTGAGCTTTAGAAGTGCTCCTTTGGCAGAGCCAGGCTAGCTGTTTCCAGTCTCTATGCTAAGCTAACTATCGTCCGGCTCCAGCTTCATAGTGAGAGTGGGGTCCATCCTTCAATTCCCCAAAAAGTTGAATTATTCCTTTCATTAATAAGTTCTTTTCTGAGTCATCTAAAGAAGAACATCATATTAGGTCCATAAACCTGACATTGGTATGCATTGTGCTACTTTATCCACCTGTTGATTTCCTAAAGATTGCTGTTACCCCATGATGTCCTCACTGACGAACGGTCTCCAAGCGAGGAGAAGGTCCTGAAAAATATATATATATATATATAAATAAAATAATATATATAATATATGAATAATATAGTTTGCGCTTTGCAGCTAAAGTTAGCGGTGAGCGATGGCGTTTGTGGTGATATGAAGCTAACTCAACCTAGTACAGTGAAGCGATCCTTTCCTTTCCTCAATGGAAAGAAAACAACAACAAAACATGGTTTTCTTTGTGATATAATAATCTGAGATAATCTTCAATTCTGTTTTTTGGGGGGGGAATATAGTTAATATAGTTTTTAATCGGAATACAACCCCCCTCGCCCGGCTTGTATATTTGTCTCTGATGACAAAAGCAAAACATGTAAACATGACCACATTTAAACAAGTCACAGATTAGGCTGTTTGTAACTATTGTTGTGTAATTGTTGTGAAATGCAGAAATAACATTTCCTGTTTATTGGCAATGATAGTACACTAACCTCTATTTTCACACACACACACACACACACACACACACACCCTGACGCGAAGAACATGACGATCAGCAACAGGAACACGATCAGCGGATGCTGCTGGCTCATTCTGTAGTAGGACTCGTACAGCCAGTCCTGGGGCTTCTCGTCCTCCACGCACACCTCCCCCTGGAACCCCGGGCACCCGTCTCCCAGGCTCTCGGGCCCCTCGCTCTTCTCCAGCAGGTAGCGTCCGCGGGTCCACAGAGCCTCCTGCCACATGGGTAGCTGCCTCTGGAAGGAGGGTCCTGCTTTCTTTCCGACCGCAAATGCGCACAAAAGTAAGCGTGGCGAGGGATGCTTTCGCTCCCCTTCTCTCCTCGCCCTCACCTTCTCCTCCTCGGCCTTTAAAGAAAAAGTTTGGTCAGCTGCGAGGGGACGGACGGACAGCGCAGTGAAATAGAGACAACTTTTCAGCTCCTCAGCTCTTCCTCGCATCCTCTGCTGCTCCTTCTGCTCGAGGAGACAAACTGAGTCAGGAAAGTGTGAAAACAGATCTTTCTCCTCCACCTCCTCCTCCTCTTGCTCTCAGAGAAGGTAGTCGGACATCAAAGACGAGAGATGATGAGACTTCAGTTTCCTTGCTCGCCCTTCTTGTTTGCTCTTTATGTTTGGTCAGTAGGATGGAGAGGAGGCAGTGCTCACTGCATGGTGGAGGAGCTCAGACGAGGCAACGTGTTACTCAGCTGAGGTACAGATGAGGAATGAGAGAGAGAGAGAATGTGTATAAATGGGAGGGAGGAAAAGAGCGAGAGGAGAGAGGGTGTGTACCAATGTGTGGTGGGGAGAGCTAGTGGTTAAAAGTGTGTGTGTGTGTGTAAATGTGAGAATGGTGATGTGTGAGATTATGTGAAGAGAACTGGAATATGACTCAAGACTGTGGTCGGTGTGTGTGTGTGTGCAAGGTACATAATAAAAAGAAGAGACTTTACATAAGAGATGAAGCAGAAGATCTGTGTGTGTGTGTGTCTGTCAGCAAAAAGTGAGCGAGCGAGGACGGTTGTAACAGCTGTGCTCAAACCAAGAAGAGCAGCAGCGTGCGGAGGGGAAAGTGTCATCCAGCAGCCGGCGACGAGATAAAAGGCCGGGCAAGAAAAGCACACACAGCAGGGGGGGGGGGGGGGGGGGGGGGGGGGAGGTCGGGGAGGAAGAGGAAGAGGAAGAA
>NC_046976.1:14580884-14593384 GCF_009769545.1 Cyclopterus lumpus | reverse complement strand
CAAAGAGGGTCTTACACACAAGTGAGCTGCATATTGCTGCGTCGGCCTTGTCATCACCCTGTCGGGAGCATGTGTGTGAGGGTGTTGTGCTCTGTCGCACATGTGTCCAACATCTGCTGCCAGGGTACAACAGTTGGAGGTCTGGGTGGGAGCACATTTAATAGAAATGGCGAATACCTGGAATGCTTGTTGGTGTGGATGTGTATGTGTGCGTTAGCCTCTACCCAGACACATAGATCTGCAGTGAAGCATTAAATGTATTAAAACTTCCAAATCCTTCATCCCTCAATATAACTCGCAAGCCAACTTCCACCCGCCAAATACGGAGTCAGAACCGGTAAAATGTTTTACATTTGAAGGATTTTCTTCATCTGTCAGTCATACACTAAGTCCAAGATAGAATAGAAATGCAGAAAAAAAACACACGCATGTGGAGGAAGTAACATTTTAAAGCGGAATAAATGTCAATTAATTTGCCTAGCACTGGCTGCATTGGCAGCTGTGTGGGCTGACAGGCACTCTTGCCCAGCTGGAATGACATTGCTCCTTTCAGTTGCATATCAAATTCAAGGCTAGATTCTGATCAGCTGAGGGCTTGTACTCAATCTGCATAAAAGGCATTTCAAGCCGTCGCAATGTGACTTTGAGAGAGAGAGAGAGAGACGCTCAAATGTGAATCTCGGATGAAATGTTGTGTGTTTGCATGTCTGCCAGCGCGTGTTCCAAAAATGCTGATTTGCACGCTCGAAGGGAGCAGATTTTCATATATTTAAGGGCAGGCACGTTGCTAAGCTATGACAGGCTGAGGGCACTGATGCATTAGAAAAGCTTGCGTAAACCATAAGCTGACGGATAGTGAGAACACACACAACACACAGCTGTATTACACTCATCCCCTGCTATCTTTGCCCATCTTGTCTTTTCTTAATTCCTCGCTTTCTTTTTTTAATATAGCAAACTAGTTATCAGTCTGTCGATCTAGTTCTTAGCTCTAGTTATCTGTCTGTCTAGCTATCTACCTGATAGCAAGCCTGCTGAATCTATTTCTTCTTGGAATTGTGAGGAAATGGATAGAATGGACAAACTAAGAAAAAAGGGAGCAAGAAACATGGAGGCATGAAAAAGAAATAATACTGGGGAGAAGGAGAAGGGTGGAACGTATGGATTGTTATCTGCAGACTGTCGAAGGATGGAGGGGTAGACGGTAGGGGAGACTTTCTGCATGATGAAGCTATGAACACTCATTGTTGGTTTGGAGCAAGCAGAGGAGTGATGCGGGGACAAGCCAGAAAGATAAAGAGAGAGAGTGAGAAATGCAGAATGTGAGAAATGTCAGCTCTCAAGAGAATATTTGGCCTTCAACTCCTGAGCAATGCTTGTGTTTTTGTTTTACAATTACGTAGCAAAAAGTACACGATGACCAAACAAACTCATAGCAACAATGTAGCACTTAAAATAACAAATGAACCAATGACCTGAAAGTGACTGAAAACTGCATAGATCTGCAAACTGTGAGGACGATAGGGAGTCATTTGATTCAAAGCTTGTGTTTAAAACACGGCTGGATAGAATGTATTGTCTATTTTACTTTAAATGAGACCATCATTTACAAAATGAACCTCATGCTGTATTTAAGAAGGGTTGAAACTATCGAGTGAGACCATAAATTCAATGTTTACAATGTTTACTGTGGTAATAAAATAAGTGAGAGGTAGGGTCATTTTCTCATAGACTTCTGTACAATTACACATCTTTTTGCAAACGGAGGCCTTGCTGGCTCTTGAATGCAGGTTCAACTTCCACATTGGTTTCAATTTTTTTGAACCGAAAGTTGCCACCTGCTTATGCAAAAACAATGTCTCTGTATATACTAATTCTATATATATATATATATATATATATATATATATATATATATATATATATATATATATATATATATATATATATAAAAACTTTATTCAATTACATATTTTATCTGAATGCAGTTCAGAAAATAATGGCTTGCACATGTCTTGATTTATAATGATGAGCTATCGAGTGCTAAATGCTACTACACCTTTACATCTTTCCATTTGAGGTCAAACAAAATGGTACATTACTGGTATAGTGTCTACCAAAGCCTGCACAGTCAGTGAAGCGGTCAGTTGTACTGTAAAACTAGAGAGTGAAACACACAAATCAGCCAGCAGATTAGTCTATATATGGTTGTAAGGTAGTTCAGATGAATATAGGAGTGCACTTAAGGGGCCAAAGTATCACTTCGGGAACCAATGATGGAGAGTGGATTTGATTTTCTTCTCTTTTGCGTGACCCCGTTTCCCCACAAAGCAGGGCATTGCTCATGTCCTCCCTCCCATCTCTCTGTACCACCAGGACACAACTTGGCCTGACCTGCAGGCAGGTGTACAGCAAAGGCCATGAAACCATCAATCTATATCCATTCCCTGTGTCTCTCTCTCTCTCTCTCTCTCTAAATGTGAGACGGAGGTCACCTTGAAGGGAGACACTTTGTAAATGTACAGCAGAGGAGGTAGACACACACGCACTCGACTCCCGTGCTGTCCTTGTCCATCCTTCACCCTTCCACTCTCTGTATCCTCCGATATCTTTTCCTCTTTTCCCGTCTCTGACCCCCTCTGTCACTTGTTTCCACTTTAGCCTCCTCCTTGCTCATCTCTCTCTCTCTCTGTCTGCCTTGGAGCCAAACGGACAATGTCATACGGAGAAAATATTGGGAATTCCCGTCAGAGCACATTCTATGACGTAGACTAGTTGTTATCAAACCACAGCACGGCTAACAAAGCTCTGCTCCTCTTGTTGCACTGGTAACGCATACATTGCATTTCCTCACAGGTGCCTCACACTGAAAGCTTTCCAGTGGTTCAGCTGGTAATGTGAAGCAGTGAAAGTACCAGCTCTGTCTTTGGCTGAAGCAAAGTAGTCAGGATACACCGTACTTTCATGTAATCGATATGTGCCTCAAACGGAAACAAAAGAGTGAAACTCAAAACTACTGATCTGGTGACAAGATACACAAGACCAGAGAGTTGAGTTGATTAATTAATTAGGAAAACGACAAATGTTATTGTCAACAGATAATTAGGAAAATAATTAACTGCTTTAGTCAGGTGGCAATCACAAAAGCCCAACATTATCTGGTTCTGGCTTATCAAATATCAATGATTTGTTGCTTTACGTAATTAATAACAATCTATGAATTTTGAACTATTGCTCAAACAGAACAAGGAATTTGATAATTTCCTTATGGGTTCTGAAGAAATTGTTAAACCATTTTCATTATTTCTCGGTGGTTTCCACATACCAAGCAGGACCACAATAGTCCAGGGTAGTGGTGGACCCTGCAGTCAAAATGCATGCTCGGCACAGCACTGTTACGGTACTGTTAGCCTAAAAGTGGGCTAACAGTACTAATATGTACTACTGCAGCTGTTGCTATCAATCAACACTATTAGTGTTACTTCTACTAATACTGGACTACTAAACATGTGTGTGTCTCAATATTGCAAAACGTAAGAGCGAGTTAGGGCAGATCACTGAAGTTACACTCACACGTGACACTTTTCTCGCTGCAACACACATTCATGACACCCTTTGCCAAAGCCTGTGTAAATGCCCTGATCATTTATGGTCTGCCAGTGACTTGCTCGTCATATTCGGCATTGCTCCCGATCACTTTGAATCAAAATCACCTCCACTCCTATTTCTACCTGTTTAGGCTTTGATTCTTGTCTTGCTGGAGATGAAATTTGTAAATGTCACTCCACAGACATGCCATTTGCAGGCTTAAATCTGTGCTGCAGGGAGTGACAAGGTCAGTGACTAAAGTGCAATCACATATCAATAATGTCGACATAACTATAGCTACTGCTGCTACCGCTAGTTTAGTGGATGGGTGTGGGAACACTTCAACGCCTCAGTACTTTTGGTGGTCAAGTGCTCTTTCAATTAACATGTTTTCGCTCTCAGTTCACCTTTGTTTAATCTTGGGGGAAGATGGAAGGCCCTATCTGATACCAATGACTGAACGCTGCTTTTCTCTGGGTTTGGTCTACTTGTGCCATAGAGCAATAATGCTGTTTTTTATTTGTGTATAATTTAATAAAGAATACATGTTAGAAAATGCAAATTAGTAGGTCAATTATAGCATGCCTAATCTTGCTGCATTTGATTCCTTGTTAGGTTTTATTTGTCATTGTTGTTCTAACTCAGATCAAACATGCTCTTTCTGTAATAAATTGTGTAATTGACCTCTTGATTTATTGCTCGATTATTTTGCAAAGAAAAAGAATGCAAACACAGCAAGTCTTCAAAGGTCATACGTTCACCCTTAAGGGCGCACACACACACGCACACACGCACACACACACACACACACACACACACACCAGCATCTTTTTGTGAGAAGGACATATGCCCTTATTCAGCATCAGTTAACAGGCGATGTGTGAAGACATTAAGAGCAGCACATTTAACATCCCCACCTTGTCTCTCACCTTATCCAGAGTTGTTTATCTTCCGCCCTTGATAAAGTGAAGGGCCCATTGTCCGTGTGTGTGTGTGTGTGTGTGTGTGTGTGTGCGTGTGTGTGTGTGTGCGCACATCGTGCGCGTGTGTGTCATTAACAATCAGTTGAAACATTTCCCACAGTCCCAAACCAGATCAATTGACCTTCCACAGACATGTGGACAATGAAGAGTGATGGACGAAATGGGAAAGAGGATCAGTACCGTGGAGAGGCGGAAGAAACGACCGGAAAAGGGAGGAAAGCTGGGTACCAGTCAGAAAGCGGAAGAACAGCAGAGCAATCGTGGCGTTGAAAATATGACAGGTAAGACTGTCTACACATGATAATCAGGATGAGCTGCTCCCGCTGCTGGGTTACAGTCTTTGCTGAGAGTTCTGCTCAACACTTATGAGTCATCACGTCATTTATGTAATGTATAACTATCTTAAAAGTTCACCCTCTCTGCATTCACGGTAAATAAATACTAATGCGTACTTTTCATTTATATTTTGTACTTGGAGACAGTTTATCTGCCACTGACAGGATTATCATAGTCACCAACTTTCAAATTGATTTGGCAAACTATTGCTTATTTATACATCCAGCAAATACTGAGCAACACTCATTTGGAGTTGTGCGTCTGGCTCTTTAGCTGCTAAATATATATTTGTACCTGCTTCTTGCTAATTTCAGCTTGTTGGTATGGAGCAAGTACAGCAATGGCTTTCACACCTTTTGCACGTTCAGCTGATAACGACTTTCAAATTGTCACATTTGAAGGACAATGTGAGAAGATGCCGTTTTCTTGAGTAAAAATGATGGCTCAAGACGACGCAAAGCAACTCCTACTGATCATGAGTAGACGGCCTCAGGAACAAATCATGGATATAGTGGTCAAATTCAAAACAAACCAGTGCTAGTTCACAGAAAAGACCATTTTTCAAACAAACCCTGAAGGCAGTCAGACCTCAGCGCCCTCTCTGGAATCCCTCTAAATCTTCACCAAATCCGACCGTAAAAGGAACTGTGAGGAAGAGAGGGCGTTTCGGAGTATTGACATCTTAGTTTGCCTGCTACCACTCTATCCGTATGTATACAGGCCATGTGCTCCCAGAGCAGCTGGAAAACGAGAAGGTAGTGTGTGAAGTTGAATGGGTTTGCAAGTGTGAGAGCCTGTGATGTTTATGTCGTCTTTATCAGAATGCTATGTCTGGTATGTCAGACAATACAAAGTTCTTATGGTTCAAGATTTTTGAATTTATAAAGATGTCCAAAGAGTTTATAATAAAGCCTTTTTGAAATTCCCCACACAAACATAGTAAATACAAGTAAAAAAAGAAGAACATATTTGTCGCTGTTACCAACTACTTTGACAGAAAACACCTTTATGTCCCATAATGAAAAGAGTTTCAAATATATGGTTGAGTGACCCAGGTGTCTCTAGTTGTCAAACTGCGATCAAAATAGACAGCTTATTCTCATGTAGCTTCTCTTTTTTTCTTTAACCTCATTTTTCTTCTCAAGCTCACTTTTCTTTTCCAGTTTTTGTCTCTTTGTGTTTGGTTTTCCTCTCCAATCTCTTGGTCCTAGTGATTTGGGGACAATTATAATATCTTAATTTGTTTGCATCCCCTTTTAGATATGTGGGACCACAAGGTTTCTTCACCTCCACATGATAATATTAACACCCTCTTCAACCACAGGGTCAGTGCTGGAAAACAAACTCAAATATTATATTAAAATCACTACCACTATATGGAGTTGCTCTTTTTTAAAATCATGGATATAGTGGTAAAATACACAAACTGAAGAATTAGAGCTTCAGTGTTAGATTAATGATGCTATAACTTGGAAAATACCTTTTAATGTTGTTGGTGGTTGAACTATTCTGCATGCTTTTGGGTAGATTACATTTAAAACAATGCACTGTATTTCCCGAGCGTATCATGTATGCATGCTGCTGTATCTGTTTTTAACAAAATACCTACAGCCGTTGTTTCCTTCCAAATGTAGTGTAGCAAAAGAAAAGTATTACATGGAAACACTTTTGAAAAAGCCTAAAGCTCAAAACTTTGAATTAAGTGCAGGAAATGTATGTTGCTCTTTCTGCTTTTCACAGCTCAACTGTGGACTTATTTCTTAGTTTGTTCTGGTTCCAGTCAAGTCCCTCACATATAGTCATAACTAATCAAACAAGTAAAAAAAAAAACACAAAAAGAAAACATGACGGTGACTACGAAAAAGTAATGAATCCTCAACAATATCAGAATAACAGAAGAAAAATGAATTTGTAACTCCACATTTAAAGAATGATCAGGCTAAATAGCAACAGTCGATATTTTAATTAATGCTGTCAGTTACAGCAAGGAGGAGAGAAGTAAACCTAACCCGTGAAGTAGAAGAGGAGGAGAGTAGAAATGGGGGATGGTGAATATGAACCAAAACAAACCAGTGCCAGTTCACAGAAAAGACCATTTTTCAAACAAACCCTGAAGGCAGTCAGACCTCAGCGCCCTCTCTGGAATCCCTCTAAATCTTCACCAAATCCGACCGTAAAAGGAACTGTGAGGAAGAGAGGGCGTTTCGGAGTATTGACATCTTAGTTTGCCTGCTACCACTCTATCCGTATGTATACAGGCCATGTGCTCCCAGAGCAGCTGGAAAACGAGAAGGTAGTGTGTGAAGTTGAATGGGTTTGCAAGTGTGAGAGCCTGTGATGTTTATGTCGTCTTTATCAGAATGCTATGTCTGGTATGTCAGACAATACAAAGTTCTTATGGTTCAAGATTTCTGAATTTTTAAAGATGTCCAAAGAGTTTATAATAAAGCCTTTTTGAAATTCCCCACATAAACATCACTACTTTTAGTAAATACAAGTAAAAAAAGAAGAACATATTTGTCGCTGTTACCAACTACTTTGACAGAAAACACCTTTATGTCCCATAATGAAAAGAGTTTCAAATATATGGTTGAGTGACCCAGGTGTCTCTAGTTGTCAAACTGCGATCAAAATAGACAGCTTCTTCTCATGTAGCTTCTCTTTTTTTCTTTAACCTCAT
This sequence comes from Cyclopterus lumpus, assembly GCF_009769545.1. Taxonomy (NCBI): domain Eukaryota; kingdom Metazoa; phylum Chordata; class Actinopteri; order Perciformes; family Cyclopteridae; genus Cyclopterus; species Cyclopterus lumpus. The sequence goes on along the minus strand of NC_046976.1, from coordinate 14,585,797 downwards.
TTTTCTTCTCAAGCTCACTTTTCTTTTCCAGTTTTTGTCTCTTTGTGTTTGGTTTTCCTCTCCAATCTCTTGGTCCTAGTGATTTGGGGACAATTATAATATTTTAATTTGTTTTCATCCCCTTTTAGATATGTGGGACCACAAGGTTTCTTCACCTCCACATGATAATATTAACACCCTCTTCAACCACAGGGTCAGTGCTGGAAAACAAACTCAAATATTATATTAAAATCACTACCACTATATGGAGTTGCTCTTTTTTAAAATCATGGATATAGTGGTAAAATACACAAACTGAAGAATTAGAGCTTCAGTGTTAGATTAATGATGCTATAACTTGGAAAATACCTTTTAATCTTGTTGTTGGTTGAACTATTCTGCATGCTTTTGGGTAGATTACATTTTAAACAATGCACTGTATTTCCCGAGCGTATCATGTATGTATGCTGCTGTATCTGTTTTTAACAAAATACCTACAGCCGTTGTTTCCTTCCAAATGTAGTGAGCAGAGCAAAATGAAAACACTTTTGAAAAAGCCTGGAGCTCAAAACTTTGAATTAAGTGCAGAAAATGTATGCTGCTCTTTCTGCTTTTCACAGTGGACTTATTCTCAGTTTGTTCTGGTTCCAGTCAAGTCCCTCACATAACTAGTCAAACAAGTAAAAACCCACGAAAAGAAAAGTAATGAATCCTCAACAATATCAGAATAACGGAAGAAAAATGAATTTGTAACTCCACAAATCAATCAATGAAAAATAGCAACAGTCAATATTTTGATTACAAAATTCGGCAAAACAAAAATACTATTAATATGCTTTATTACACATTTACATTTAAATTACTTGGTTTAACTTGTCTAGAAATATACCTGGAGTAAAACTTGTATTCCTAAAAATATTTTCACCCTTAAGTTCATGAACTATTACAATTCTTGCTGTACAAAAACACAAATAAGAATGTAATTTGCAAATAAAATTGATACCCAAAACGTTTTGCCGTACACTTTGCCTGTAGCCCAGTGTTCATTCATCAGTCGATCATTAAATCAGAGATCAAGTTGTGGTGGTTTGGTTGACTTTAATAGCTATTCATGGAGGGTCAAATCAACCAGTGATCTATCTACCTGCAACACTTTTCTACCTGTTCACAGCTTATTTCTATACGCACACTGAACAGTTGAGGCTTTCCAGCTACTGCTGTACACAGCCAATCTCTGTCATGTTTTTTTTGTTTTTTTATCACTTAAGTTTTTTTATTATGTTCATTTAAATATATTAACATTAAACATAAATATCCCAGTTAGACTTGTCAGACAATAATAAAGTACAGAAAAACAAAACAGAAACACGACAACAACAAAGAAACCAAACAGCAGACAAACGGAAACAAAACACACACAAAAAACAATAAACAAAACAAAAACAAAGCAACAACAACGACAAAATTACACTCACCCAGACACCCCTTTAATTATCTTTTACATGTAAATGTGCGTACTCACATACCCTGGATTTATTCCTGCCTTTTCTTGATAACCCAAATTCCGTCCACGAGTACTTGACCACTCTAATTTGTTATAAAGGCCATTAGATTTTTCCATGCTTGGTCAGTATGGCTTGAACTCTTCTTTACCCTGGCAATCATATTTTCAAATGCAGCCGTCTCTGTCATGAGTTTGAGCCAGTCTGTGAGCCTGGGCGTATGTGGGCTCTTCCAGTTTCGCAGGATAAGCCTCGCTGCCACCATGAAACCTGTTAGTGATATTCTGATCTCTGCCTTGGTGAGGCCTGATGGCACTATCGACGTGTCCCCTAATAAACACAGCTGTGGGGATTCTGGTAAAGGCCGTTTGAGCCACTCTTCTAACATTTCCAGTACTACCTTCCAAAAAGGTAACACATTGGAGCACTCCCACAACACGTGTAGAAAAGTGCCCATTTCTATGTTACATTTCCAACATTTATTATCCTGCATCCAGCCCATTTTATACAGTTATAGAGGTGTAAAATAATATTTATGTACAATTTTGTAATTTTGCATCCCTTTGATATTATTTCTCGCCATACATCTTCCTTAATCTCAATGTTGAGATCTTTTTGCCATACTAGTCTCAGGCCTTCGCACATTCCAGCTTGAATGTTTGACATTTCACGATAGAATATTGAGGCAGAGTGTAGGGAACAGGAAGCACTAAGGAACTCCTGAATCTTATTCTCTTATTCCTCTTCTCTTTTCAGTCCAAACCCGGACCCCATGCTACTCCTCAGCTGTAAATACTTCCACAAATCCCCCTTCTCATCTAAATTAAATGTTTCTTTAAGGTCCTCGAATGATTTAAATGAGCCGTCTCTGTAGAGATCTTTGATAACATGTATTCCTTTTGCCAGCCATGTATCCCATAAAAATATTTTTTCCCCTAAAAAGATGAGAGGATTATTCTACGTGGAGGAGTAGTTTTGTTTGTATTGAGAAATCCCCAGAATCTTATGTGCCCTTACCCATGCCCACTTAGAGTGTTGTAAAATTAGATTTCCTTGGTCTATTTTTGTTGTGTGTCTTTGTGATAATGAATCAATGTTGAAAATATTAGGGCATAATGAATAGAGATAACGTCTTGTTGACAGAAGTATCTGTTTATAAGATGACGTCATGCACGAATGAAGTGACTGTCCAGGCTGTTTCAAGAAATGTCATTTGTGTGTCTTTATTTGTCGCGTTGACCCAACATAATAACATCCCGAGTAACGGTTCTGCTGCCTCTTCCTTTTCTCCCGATGATCACTGCAGCCCGGCTCAGTGCTGAAACACGCAGCTCATCTTCTTTGTTTGTTTCCTCAGCAGCCTCATGACGCCTCTGTGTGCACTGCACTCTGTACTCTACTGCTTTGGTTATTGTGTCCCCCGAATGAGCCAACAGGTGCCTCTGGAAAGCAACGAGTGTGTCACACACCAGCTGGTGCTCGAGACATTGACTAGAGTCTCCAGCTGCGATGTGGCTGCTGACATCCAGCAGGGTGTCGTGACGGAGCTCCTCGGAGATGAGAAGACCTGCAGACTAACAGAGCTGCGTCATAACAGCTGCTGAGGTCAAAACATCATGGTTCCCCGCATACAGTGTCGCACTCGGTTGAAAAAAGGTTCTAATTAATTCATCTTTTTAATGCATCCATACTTTGTCCCCATTTTGCTTGTATGACAAGTGTGGGGATTGAGGTCATCATAACCTAATGACTGATCTCTGATAAGCAAGCAATGAAGTAAGTCTAGAGTCTATAAAACACTAATATTTAAGACTGTTTATGTTGTAAAAAATTAAAGAGACTTTAGAATGACATTTCACATTTCCTCCTTGCTCAAGGGAAACTGAAATCAATTTAAATTGTATTAGTCGCTGCTGGTCGTTTGCGACAATTCTTCTACTATTAATTAGCACAGTAATTATCAGCGCTAAGATTATCTATCATGCGCTAATGAGTCTGGTTCACTTTTAGTGAGCACTGTTTATGCCTGGCTCTCAACAATGTAATGCACAAATGCAGCCATCTCCTGGGACGCGTTGCTTCTGTCACATACAGTATTTACTGTATTGTAAACAGTTCAATCCAATTATTGTTTGTGTTTTCAATCCTTTTTGAAGCAGTCAAATTCAGAAAATGATATTGAGGGCTCCATCAGTCGATGGTAGTTGTCTGCCCTCCATCAAAAGCTCAACTCTTTTAAAATGTTATAACGGACTGGGTTATTTTGGTTTTACACAATCAAAATCTATGGCACTCATAAATGCACACATTTCACTGAAAAACATAGACTATGGTGCAGATCTCAACACACTTGCTCACACTGAAAGAATTGGTGTCATGCCCTTCATGGTGAACACCTTCTACAATCTTGTTGATTTCCACGGACAGAACACACTGCCCTGTACACTAACACCCTGAGAAGTGCTAGACTGATTAGTGTGATACTCCTGTTGCTCTCTAGGGGTGATGCAAAGGCTACTCGGGAGTTACTACGGTTGGATGTGCTGTTAACTCCCTTTTCACATAGATTCCCACATCTTCACAATGTGTGCCATATTTTCCGTTGCATAATCAGCATGTGAACTGCAGTATTCACGAGTCGTTACGTTACAATCGGAGGGGTGTCGAAGTGTGCAGCTTGACTGGTCGGTGAACCTTTTTTGCTCACACCCAATGTCAGGATTTTAAAGTTAAATAACACTATTTATACTGCAGTAGCTCTTACATAGACGCAGAGGAAATACAATAAAAAATCCAGCTTGAACGTGTTGTTTTTGTCCCCCTTGGTGCTACATGTATCACCCCATTGCGCCGATGTGTCGAAACTAAATTTAGGTCAGTCACTCAGGGGGAGACACTTTGCTCCTTCATACCTTAGGGATGTTCTACTTTGTCAGAGTCGACATTACTTGAGAACATGGTGTATATTCTTTACTGAGCAGTATGTGGCTGATAAGAGAAAGTAAAATGTATAAAAAATACCTTCTGTCATAATCCACTTCTTGTGTGTGCAACATCTTTGGAGCTCAGTCATCTCTTTCCCCAGAGATCATACAAAGCTTTTATCTGAGGTGCGTGTACTTCACTTGAGTATTTTCGATTCATAAAGTGCCACGAGTCGACGTCGGACACCGAGGAGCACTGGCCAAGCTGCTGCGGTATCTGACCCCGGGGTTGGATTCCATATACGGTGCAAAGCTGAAGTGAGACTGTGTAAGCAGTTGTTATTGTTAGTATTCTTGTGAGAAGAACTAACTAAAGAATTTTAGTTGCTCACATTTAGTTTTACACAGATAGTTAGCGAGCTGAAAAAGCCGGTGCTCAGTTTGCTTAGCCATGTCTTCTATATAGCCGTCCTCACAGTTTTCTCATTTGCTCCAGTCTGTATTCACT
>NC_046976.1:14540884-14575884 GCF_009769545.1 Cyclopterus lumpus | reverse complement strand
AATGTATCTGGCAGCAGACATGTAAATGTGTAGCTATATGGTGTCACTGAGGATAAAGGTTGTGTAAGAGATACAGGCCTTTTGCTGAAGAAGAGCGATTCAGACAGCTACAGAGACAAACTGCTAGATAAATAAAGTGTAGGTGTGCTGTATGTTAGCTTAACATCCCTCGCATTAGATGTTTTTTAATTATTAGAAGTGCAAATTTTAGGTAGAGCAATAGCTGTCAGCTAACATGAGAAGTTCAGTCTCAGACGGTCTCTAAATGAGCTGTCTCTCACTTTCGTACATTTTCTCTCCGCCTTTCCCTTTCTCCACATCGCTCTGTAATTGGTGGACAGTGTGAATCGAGGTGATTATAACATGGATAGCTCTCACCACAAAGAAGCTGTCGGACCTCAACAAGGCACCACTGCTTTTACCTGTTTTATCCTCAATATTACCATAATCATGTAGCTGGAAAATAGGCTGTAACTCCATTTCATTTTGAAAGGATGTTGAAACATGCCTGCTCTGCAACTTTAACATATTGTGTGTATGTAGAACACACCTAGAGGATGGGACTTGATCCCCTGTCGGTATTCTTTGTACAAGGACTATTAAAGGCTACTTTTACGTGTTGTATCTATCAAAGTGCTTTATTTATTGCAATGCAGATTGCACACCCAATGAAATCTGTACTTTCTCAAAAGTCACCTTATTTAACTTTGATTATGAAAGTCACCCAGCTTGAAATCTACGCAGTTTCTGGCTGATATGCAGAACACACAGTATTTCGATCCCATACATCACTTTAGAAGTATCGGGCCAGAGCGGGCCAGAAGTTTCGCTTTTTGAGGTGGCTCATGGGATTGTCAGCCACCCTATGGAGTGTTGAGACACATGCTCATTCATCAGGAAGGTGCTTTCTTGCGGGTGGGGGTGGGGGGTTCAGGGGTGATGGATACTGAAAAACTCGGGGTCTGTCAGAAAAGGGAGGCGACAATCTGTGCCTTCTGGGACGGTGTCACAGTGCATCCTCAGGTATGATGGTAAGAGCAGAGGGAACGTGTTGTGAGGATATGTGAAGGTTTATTGCTTAAGGGCGAGACAATGAAGGAAGCAACGCCCCTCCAGGTCCACTTAACAGCCACATTCCCAAAACAGCACTGGGACACATTGTTGTCCTGCGCAGGCACACACACACACACACACACACACACACACACACACACACACACACACACACACACACACACACACACACACACACACACACACACACACACACACACACACACACACACACACACACACACACACACACACACACACACACACACACACACACACACACACACACACACACACACACACACACACACACACACACACACACACACACAATTAGATGCAGACACTAACAAACACTGTACAAACACATTGACAGACAGATGCACAACACAGGCTGTGTGAAACGCACACACAGCCTGCAGTTAGTTAACTCTATCTCCTTGTGTGACCCCAGATGAAGGAGCAGCGGACTTGTTGGCAGTTCTTCATTGACATTCAGGATAGTGTGTGCGTGGGTGAGTGTGAAGTAGACAGACTACCCCTACACTTTCACTGGTGGCCAGATTGACTTGGTATTCCTCATGGCACCACTTCTAAACCACTTACTCACATTAGCAATGCTAATGCTGGGAGGTGGATTCATCATACAAACTACCTCACTAGCTACACACACACACACACACACACACGCACGCACGCACGCACGCACGCACGCACGCACGCACGCACGCACACACACACACTCTCACTCTCACTCTCACTCTCACTCTCTCTGAAGTAGTGGCACTGACTGGCATCCGGCATCTCAAAACGCTCTCATCCCAACTCGTCACGACATACTGACGCTTTGCGCTTTGTCAGGACCCCCTTGGCATCAGTTGAAAAAACATGCATGGGACATGAACAGCTGTTTGTAACACATTGTTGGTTTCACGCGGGTCCCAAAAGGCTGTCTCTTGTTTGAAAGTCATGTGTTTATTTGACCCATCCGCCTCCAATCCCTCCTGGCATGTGTGGGTTTTTCATTCTTTTTTTTCTACGTCATCACACTCCTGGAGTATTTTCTCTGAGCGGTTGATGATGACTACGATGGGTTTACATTGTAGTAACTTGAAGGCCCAATGCGTCTTGTACAGGCGCTGAAGGGGGCCTTGTGCGTTGGTATCGGACGCTGAAGGCTGTGACAAAGCTTTGGTAGTTGCCGCGCTGGGAATGAGACTCGGTGGTAAATAACGATGTGATTAGTGGTTTCTACACGTTGAGAAGTTACAAAGTGGAGACAGCCGAGGCACGAAGGAGGAGTCGTTCATTGTTACTACAATGAGCTGTAGTTAACTGATGTGGTGGGCACCATATGCTCCTCTGTCATACATCTTCAGAAGATACTAGGGGTCCCTCAAACAGTTTGATACATATCTACGGTAGGAGGCCACCTATGTTAGAACATCAACAACTTTGTAACAATACACTAAGTGATTTAAAGGTGATTGAGCTTAATACTGTTTACGGCTCCAGTCTAAAGATGAATGAAGAATAATACATGTTTTACCTAAGTGCTGCAGACTGGTTGTTGACACCGTCATCCATTAGATTTAAGTATTCTTTTCGAAACGGGCGCATGTCATTGTAAGTAAAACAGCTCATTCAGTTTTGTGGCGCCTCAGGCATATTTCATTATTATACCGTTGTCTGTTTTGCACCACAGCACAATATACTGTTTTTGTGTGGGAATTTTCTTTATAGCAAATTAATGGCTTAAAGTAGTTATATGATTTTAGAATTTAAACCCTCCAGCAAGACAGGTGGCAACAGGTGGGCTGCACAAAATGTTCTTTGACTTCACACACTGACACAGAGATTTTGCACATCATTTAATTTGGATCAATCAGTGTGTAATGATGTTGCCACACTTCTTATTCTTGTTTAGGTTCTCCACTGTGTATCGGGTAATCTTTACCCTCCATCTTTACAGTCTGCAATGTGAATAAACATCTGGTTTGAATCAATTGTTTTCATGTCCTTAAGACCACCTAATTACCGTTGGTGTGTAAGTTAGGTATATTTTTGTTTGTGTGGATTGTGCAATGCAATGACTGCCTCTTTGGAAAAGTACAATCCTCGCTTCATTTTTTTTAATGTAACACTGTTGGACACCGTGAGTAATTTAGCTCACATTAAGTGAGCATTTTCCATGAAGCTTGGCAGATGTGAAATGTCACAGGGAAACAGATGTCAGGGATGTGCAATTACTTTCATTCCCTCATCACACATGAATATTGCACATTGAAATTCAGTTTGGATAGTGACCTCTGTTTTCAGATGCTGTGTGATTTGTCTAATTTACCAGTTTTTATCTTACAGCTCAGTGGAGGCTTCCTGAAGTGTATGGTATTATAATGAAGCCCAGCTGAAGTTGATACACAAACCATCACTGTATTTGAGACTGCAGGAACAGTGTCACCGAGGCCACTTAAATGAATAATTTGAAAAATGACATTACAATCTTAATAGAAGAAATGTCCAAAGTCAAATACTTGAACAAATCCCATCCTCTAATGGTTTTACGGTAATTATTTCGTATTCCAAATTGTAGTAATTTACACGGTACAGTAATGGGGTTTTATTCAAAATTATTCAAAATGTTTCCGCGTGTACGTTTGAAAGTCAACTGCTAGGCATCATTACAAAATAAGCCAAAAGACTAAAAGCAAATGGCAATTACAGAACACGTGTTACGTTTGATCCCAGCAGGCTTATTTAATGATCCTTCAACTATAAGTTCAGCCTCAATTTTTGCCTGTTTCTTAACTGTTGCCTTTGCCTCACATTAACTTGAGGGGATTATATCAGAGACCGGCACACGAACATGACATGCCCCTCATACATCATGTACGACAAGTCCCATGCAATATTTTATGAAAGAAATATGACAAATGTTTCTCGTTCTGTCAAGTTGCTCTTTCCCTATCCTTGCATTGAAATTGTGCATCCGGAATGTCTACCCTCATTTTCACATCCGGCCCTTTTTTCTTTTTTTACACTGCTCTTTTCTCTTTTAAAACATTTTTTTTTTTACTCAGAATCTTGCAGCTTTGAAATCCTGAGGTGAAAAAAAGAAAAACACCTTTGATGTTCCATTGCGAAACTTCAAAGAAATGCTGCTGTAATTGACCTTGAAGTAATTAGATAGTGAATTGTTGATCTTGACATCAGTTTTTACAGTATGAAGCCGCACTGCACGGCTGCAGTCACATGGACTCTTTGATGAAGGGTCAGAAAGACATATAGCCTTTTATCTCTGTACACATGTTAACTCAAAGGCATACACATACAGTATGGATATATATATATATATATATATATATATATATATATATATATATATATATATATATATATATATATATATATATACATACACACACACATAGAATAGTGCTGCTCCTATTGAAGTGGCCTCAGTGTCACTAATGAACCTTCAGGCACAGTGACAGAAATAAAGGCCAACTATATTGTATGTTTGTGGGTAGGTGGCTCATGCGAGGCCGGCGCAAGTAGTGCACAAGTGTGTGTGTGTGTGTGTGTGTGTGTGTGCAAGCGATATCTTGTGTGGGGCTGAGGAGGCTGCAAGCCGGCGATAGCACTGGCCTCTGTTGTGCTGCAGCTAATCTACTGAACTGCAAGTCACAGTGGGGGTCAAGAAGAGGCCTCGTCTTCTTGGGGAGCTCGGCCCAGCAATCTAAAACGCACTCCCTGGCATTGTGTACTTCTCCTCCTCTTCCTCGACCAATGTGGAACAAAACACACGCACAGGTGAGTCCTGTTGTTTTTCATACTTCCAGTGTGCCACCTTAGATAAGGGAGTGAGGAAAGGTTAGAGCTGTATGCAGGGCGAGGGAAAAGTGGTATACTGTGAGTCACTTTTGATATTGTTGAACAAAGTGATTTTATTTATTCTGCCATGCTGTCTCTTCATTTGTGTGTGTGTGTGCAATGCTATCCAAAAGCTGGAGGTTTGGTTTTTAGCCGGATTAAGCTATTTCACTGGCAAATCCTGTGAGTTTGAGGTGAACAATACAAGTCCCACAATTGCTTTTTACCATTTGTTCTTTATATAATTCAATCTTGTCGTAATGCCCAAGGTTTAAAACTAACCTTCCAGCTTTTGAAATATTGGTAATGATTATTATGCTCTGAAACTGCCAATATTCCTGAACAAATACACCCGGAATGTCTTTAGTTATTCTGCGTACTACAATAACTCTGCATTTAATCTATCTTCTCCGGATCCCTGCATTGAAATTGTATGTGCCATAGTAGCTGCAGCTACAATGATCATTACACCAAGGTTGAAATCAGTCAAGGGCCTCTACTTCTGCCCCACACCCTGCAATGTCTGCTGTGCCCCACAGGAGTAGAGTTCAGTGATTAAAATGTCTGTAATTACTCCACCGGTGTGCACACAGTTGTGTGTGTGTGCGGGTGTGAGTGTTCAGGAACGTGTGTGTGTGTCCATGATGGTGTTGTTAGCAAAAAGGACACCTTCAATGTAGCCCCCGCGGGGTGAGAGTTGGTTAAGTGCTCCCTGTTTGAAAAGTGTTGGATGATTTGACTCAAGGCATTGGCACCCAGAGAGGTGTGTAAGCAGTTTGTCAGTAGCCAAGTATCTGCACCGCCGTTATGTGTGTTCGAGTTTATGTGCTTGCATATGTATGGCTTTCTTTTATGTTCCTTGTTTTCTTTGGAAGAATAACAACAATAACAGCACATTGGAATGACAATTAATGTCCTTGGATTGTTCTGTGCTGAAGCTTCCCTTAGAGCTGACAGAGAGGCCTTGATTGAAGTGACGGGAGCTAAAGCAAACACAAACACGGCGCCATCGCAAAGGTATTGTGACAAAACCGCTGGTTTGTGTCAGAGTGCATTAAGATGGTTTTCTGCACTCTTTTGTCTGCTAAAATTACCCACTGGCTGTGTGTGTGTGTGTGTGTGTGTGTGCGTGTGTGTGTGTGTGTGTGTGTGTAAGAGGCTGGCTCACTGCGGCCTAGTTTTCAATGCAATTCAGTTTATTTTGTATAGCCCAATATTACAAATTTGCTTCAGAGGGCTTTACAATCTGTACACATACGACATCCCTGTCCCAGGACCTCACATCGGATAAGGAAAAATTCACAAAAAATAACCGTTTACAGAGAAAAAAAGGGAAGAAACCTTTAGGAGAGCAACAGATGAGGATCCCTCTCCCCGGATGGACAGAAGCAATAGATGTCATGTGTACAGAATGAACAGAGTTACAGAGTTACATAAACACATTACATGAGTAGACTAACACAAGCTGTACAGTGTGACTCTGTATCTGCCCGTTATTGTTTCGTACCCACTGCTCTTCATCTTCTGGTGTGTTTATGATTGCATGTGATTGTGCGTGCAGGTTCACAGTCTTTGAATGTAAAGCTGAAGAGCCTAATTTTTTTTAATGCCATATATTAAGTATTTCTCTATGCGATGAAAATAAGATTTAAATACACTATCTGTGGGTACTGAAGTGTGGAGGAGATTGTTATTCAGGGCATTTATGTACATCTACAAGTCTTGGACACGGTTTATAAAATTAGCATTGTAAATGTACGCCTTTGCGCCATATTTTCTTTCAACATATATGCATTCTTACATAAAGCGGCATACATCACCTGCGGCGTGTAGAGTTTCATTTTGAATGACATTGAAGGGATATTTGCAATCACATTCTTCCCGTCTCTTTGCCCCATGACACAAACACACATTCAAACATTCACACACACACTCACACGCACACGTGCACACACACAGTCCACTCACACTGTACCAACCCTGTCACCTAATTCAACAAAACTGCCTTCTCAATAATATTTGAGAGTTTTAAACATGTTGTTAATGTTTTAAATTGAGACAAAACTCATTAAAAAAAATGACCTTGTTATGTTTCAACAACAAAAATACTTAATTTGGCTTTGTAAAGTAAAACCGTTTTATACGGGACACAACGTTTCACTGAGAGACTCGCTGCTCTTGCCTCCTCAGAAACTACATTATCATGTAGAAGCAAAGACCGACATTGACTCGCACACGGACTCTAGGTAATTATGAATGAATAAAATATATGTTTGTCATCCGGCATCCAAACAGAAAATATTACCCTGGGTGTCGCTGTTTTATGCATGCATAAGCAATCACTGAAAGCGACAGATGTCCTCCTTGTGAAATTTTAACTCAATATAAACAAAGATTGTCTGTTCTATATTCCGATGTGCACTGGTACTGACGTGGATTTGGATGTCTTTGATTTGTTTCTATACTCCTCCTTCTGTTGTTGCTTTCTCCCTCAGGTTGACTGTCGTGAGTAGAGAGCTGCAGGTGTGGTGGGAGTAAGAAAGGTCCGGCTCCACACAGAAGTACCATCCTGCTAGAGGACAAAAATGCTCTATGTGTTTGATTTTGTTTAAACCAATCGCACTCGTTTACAGTGGCAAATTAATGTCCTTGCAAAATAGATGGCGCAGATAGTGGAAGGGAAGGAGGACATCAAAATACAAATGACAAATTCCCACAGCTCTTTTAAATACTCCTGAAAATCAAGGAAGTCCGAACCCAGTGCCTGCTGAAAAATATCATGTTTAAGATGTACAACTGTTTCCACAAAAGCTACAAGGTTGACACTTTGGCTGTCAAAATGCTTTTACAGTTCTAGTGGTACACAGGCTAGAGTTGCACCCACTATGTGATTTACAATCCCCAACAACAATAAAGAACCATATAATAAAGAATTATGACACAATAAAGAAATAAAAGGATGCGTCGCAGTCAGTCCTAATGCGACGTGCAGTCCACAGGGAGATAATGACAACAGGAAATTGATTGTTAAATCTAATTGTATCTAATAAAGCAGATAAAACACTCAATGTGCTGCAATGCTAATTAAGCAGATAAAATCCACATTGTGCGACAAGACAAACTCTGTCTATAATAGTCCAAGTGTTGGCATGCAGCACAAATAATCACGGAGTCTGGAGGCATGAGATCTTTATACCAAGACACTCTAGTACATCTTCAAGGTCTTAAGTTGTAGTTTCATCTGTGATACTAGAAGACGGGGCGCTACATATACCGTAATAGGCCGGGCAGAGGGAACGAGTGGAAATGAGGATTTGGGTGTTAGGAAGGAGAGGTGAGTAATACATTTGTGTGAAAGAGGGCAGTTGAAAAGAGTGTGTGTGGGCATGTGTGTACATTTTTGTGAAGGATGCAAGTCTACGCCAAGGGGTCATGGGTGCAGAGCGCAGTGCGAGCGATCAGACCCAGACACTGGGGGGATTAACCACCTACCAGGAGAGAGCCTGCAGAGATGCATATCAGCGTGAGGGTGATGGAGGTATAGTGCATGTGTGTATGTCTCTCTCTGTTGTACGGAGGAGGGATTCTATTAAAATAGAGGGGATACTTTCAAGATAAATAGGAATCGGATAGCATATCGAAAGAAATAACGCACTTGAAGTCTAAAGACGCAATGCACATGTGTTTAGCATAGTTGATTTATTATGCTACACATAATGCGGAGACTGTATGTATACATTTTGTTACGGGATTTTTATATGGGCAATCTAGGGCACAGGTACAATACATCAAAGCCTCATCATTATCTCGTTCTAACCCTGGGTGGTTGTAACTTCTCTCTTCACACACTTCTGCTGCGTCAGCTGACATCCCAGCGAAGATCCACACAGGCTTCTTTCATGCATTCATATTGTAATGAGCCTACAGATTAGAAAAGGAAAAATGTGTTTTAATGCAAAGCCTGCCAGAGAGTAATGCACTCAATCATACAAGATTTGTGTTTACCTCAGGAAACCTCTGACACCTGGAGAGCAGAACATACTGTGTGGTTAAAAGTGAAAGCGTTGGCGCAATCGTCATTATTCTAAGTATTTACAGTCCACCAATCGCAAACCCCCGTTATCAGCCCTAGTCCGTTACCATCCGGAACCTTTTACTTCCTTTCTCGTGTTCATCAAAGTCTTTGTGATCTTACATTTAGTTAATGCTTTCAGAGGGAGAGGATGTAATGCCCTCCAAAAGGCTGGTTTGACATGTGACCTTGTGGCCTTCTGGTTAGTAAACCATCATCGTCCTCATGATTAACTCATCATTTCCCTTGTTTCCTCTCTGATACTGTGTCTTCAAAAGCGTTGTGACTAACCTCCTTCCCTGCCTCCTCTTCCACTTCACTTTAACCTCTTCGCTGCTTCATCTCGTTTTAATTTTTTCATCCCAGATTCCATCGTCTACTCCCTCTCATCATTATAAATGTCCCCTCTTGGCGAGAGAGGCCAACTAGGAGAACATTTAACCGATGACCGGCAGCAATTAGAGCCGCTGACCCGCTTAGTCGGTGTCCAACTCTGCCCTTGACCGGCTCCGACCACGCTGTGAACCACACTGCAAACAAACCGTGTTGGGGGGGTGCTAACGATAGGCTCTTACTGCATCGAGGTGAATGTTTAAAGACATTTCCATCCTCCCATTGGGAGAGTGGACGCGCAGTCGAGAATGTATATACACACACACACACACACACGCATGAACGTGTGAAGTTGCAGAGCCACCAGCGTGCATTAGCGAGCCTGACAGAGCTCATTTAGGTTTGCCGGTGATGAAAGGAGCACACAGCCACGTCCCACTAAGCTTTGTGAAAAACGTTGTGACAACGCAGAGTGGTCCACTTAGGAGGTGCATAGTGCCCCTCAGGGGGTGGCAGCCTTCTCTGGTGGCTCCCGTTGCTATTGTAGATGTGGGCAGTGCACTAAATGCTCCAGCCACATCCCTCCGTGTTCCTCGATGCATGCCGGGGAGGACACGACGCCTCGCTGATGAAACGGTGCAGCTCGTAGCGGCAGAGTTAGACGACAAAGGTGGCTCTGTTTGAGACGCTTGCGTTGTCGCCGTGTGCACTTGCGTCTGCGTTGTAGGAATGTTGCGCGTGTGTGTGTGTGTGTGTGTGTGTGTTTCATTAATTATGTCCTATTTTCTTCAGGACTGAGGAGATTTCTTACCACTTTCAAAGAAAAATATCCTCGAATGAACTAGCACAATAAGTTTTCTTTTCTTTATTCATTCCTTTTGTTTTGTGTACCGTGGCTTACATTGTGGACTCTGCTTACGAACGTGTTTGAATGTGCATGCACGTGTACGCAAGTGTGTATGTGTGTGTAATACTTAAGACACGTTTCATGAGAACGGTATAGTTTGACATTTTGAATAGTAGATTTTTCTTTTTTTTTAAGTTGGATGAGAAGACAAGTCGTTTAGTTAAGTATAAGAAAATAACAAAAATGTCAAAATTGCAATTCTATCAAGCTATATTTGATTCTGTTTTGTAAAAATCAAAAGTCTTTGTGTCTCCTTGCAGAGGGCAAGAGAGTGAGACGTGTTAATCAGGTTTTCTGTGCAACACTTGTTGTGTGCCAGGAGTCACAGGGGGCTCAGGAGGTGCAAGGGCACAGATGGCAGTGCAGGTGTGGTGATGCCACCACATCAAGCACAGTCATCAACCCCATCTAAACACGCTCTGGTGTGCCTCCATTAACACACACACACGCACACACACACGCACACACACACACATTTTGCATCAAATCAAATGGCTTGCAAGCTGTGACTTTAGGAACCTTTCTTTCTACGTCTGTCTTTTCTTCCCTCCATGTTCTTCTTACAGGAGGCGTAGCTGTCAACAGCTCTGCTCTGTTAATAATTTAATCAGAGTAGCCGTAACTCTGACACATTAAACATTAACATTCGGAGTTAATGTATCTTTTATTGTAGCGTATAACAATCCCCTCTGTCCTGCTTTACTTTCAAGTCAGCACTCTGGATGAGAGCTTTCTCAGATCAGAGATTTGTTCTATATTTCCAGCGTCCTCTTCCTGCGTATCTCTTGTTTGTCATTTGAACTGGCAAGCATGGAGGAGTAAACAAAAAGAGACAACTGGAATGATACCCTGGATTGCCGTCGCATGGGAGAACCTAAAATGATGTTTGGAAAGTGACAGCGTTCCTGCTTGACACTTACATATTTCCCATTGTTCGTGGAGTACATATGATGTTTTTAAACAGTGTATGATGTTCCGTGTCTTTTGTCAAGGGTGTCTTCTTGTACAAGAAAACTTTCTTCAGTCTATTCATTCATGCATTTCAGCCCTTCTTTGTTCCTTTTGAATCAATTGATTTTACATTTTAATGTAACGGAAGCTGCGCTGGTCTTATTTGACATTCTTGACCCTTTATTGGGGTACTGAGCTAATGGCGCCCTGTACAGTAATGCGTGTGCACTAATGGCAGCATTTATACAACACTGTACAGGATTAATCATCTAAAGAGTGCTCTTCATGCTGAATTCCTTAGAGAACTGGGTGATTTGGTTCATAATGAGGCTTCCTCATTACAATGACAAGTCCTCACGGCTCATCAGCCTGACTTTGAAAAGACAAACTCATGTGCCGAGTCTACACCCTAATTTCAGCTTTTATCAATATCAAATGAACTATAAATGCACAATGACAACGATGAGGTCATCGATGTTTAACCTCCGGGTTTTAGAACTTTATGTCACAGCTATCAGTTTGCGACATCAGAAACTCGTAACATATAATGTTGTGTTAAGTAGCACTATATTATTGATCAATTATTTATCAATAATCCATGCAACAATGTCAAATTTAGAGACAGACACCTGTTGGAATCAGTTCTCATCTTCTTCAATATTGCAAAGAAACTAATAATAATCTTGGTGAAAAATTCTTTATATGCAATACCAACTGTACTACACTCTGGTTTGAAATACCTCATATGAAATACCTCCTACCAGCTTGCTGGAAACGAGATGAATATTACTAGTTCATGAAAATATCTCAGAAGCAACAGTGAAAGGGAACAATATAACCATTGTACCATTTCACCTCAAAGAATAAAGGAAATAAATTCACCTGCTGGTCCTAATTCATAAACGTGCCTGTTACAGGCAGAAGTCTCCGACTTGAAGCCATTTCTAACAAACCGAAACCTGACTACACCGTCCCTCCACCTTCATCAAAACTGGATTAAATGTCCGTCTGTGACCATAGGCGCTGAACTCCGACCGAGCAGATTATGGCTCACACAGGGCTAAAAAGATTCTTTCTACTTTGGTTGTTAGTCTGACTCTCAGTCTCCACGTCTCCTGTCTTTATCTTTTGTACCTCGTCCTTTCAAGCTCCCCTCTGATCCAGTTCTCCCTGTCACGCCTCTGCTCTTTGTAAATCGTTCCGTCTGTACCCCATGTACTGTTACGTCTATGTATACCAAGGCTTTATTGTTGGGTTGCATAGCAACCACAGGAGGCGTTATCCGGGAGACCCACTCGCTGCGTTGAAGATAATGGTCATATTTCTAACAACCAGACAGAACAACTGATACCATGAAGTCTTGTTGCAGTGTGGCCGTCGGGTCAGATGAGTAATTTCAAGTCTAAAAGTGCAGTCTGAACATTTGTTTCAAAATAAGGCTGATTATTTCTCAGCTTTACAGCTACGGCTATTTGTCTAAAACTCAACCTGCGTTTAGTGAATCTAAAATATGTAGAGAAACTGTTCTCTTTATCTATTTTGAGCTGCCAGTATCATTCAGTATTTCCTTAAAGTTTAAGTCTGCTGAGGGTCTAATTGTACAAACATTGCAAGATATTTAAAGAGAGCATGTATAAGAAGGGGCTGCACGGTGGTGTAGTGGCTAGCACTGTCGCCTCACAGCAAGAGGGCCGTGGGTTCGATTCCCGGTCGGAGCGGTCCTTCTGTGTGGAGTTTGCATGTTCTCCCCGTGGCAGCGTGGGTTCTCTCCGGGCTCTCCGGCTTCCTCCCACAGTCCAAAGACATGCTGCAGGTTAATTGATCTCTAAATGTCCCATAGGTGTGAATGTGAGAGTGAATGGTTGTATGTCCCTACATGTGCCCTCGATGGACTGGCGGCCTGTCCAGGGTGTCCCCTGCCTTCGCCCTATGTCAGCTGGGATAGGCTCCAGCGCCCCGCGACCCTAATGAGGATAAGCGGTATTGAAAATGGATGGATGGATGTATAAGAAGTGTTTTATCTTGGTGTGATTTGTTTTTCTTTTCTCTTCTCTTGTGAACTATGATTATTATTGTACTTCTGACTGATTTCATGCCGATGATGATACTAACCGTGCTTCTTTGGGTGTGTTTTGAACGTTTTAATATTATTATTATTATTAATATTATCCATCCTTTTTTTGTAATAGCTTATCCTTTTCAGTCAATCAAGGGATTATTATGACTATTATTAATGCTGTTATTTATGTTTGTATCCTTATCATCATCATCATCAAGGGGTGTGGGTGTGACTTTGATGGCAATAATAAAAGTTATAAATATTATAGGGACGCTGACCTGACAGTCACTCTATCTGCAGTGTACACTGGGTTATTCAGAGCTTTTTAGCTGGAGCAGAGGCCACTCCAAAAGTAACACCTGACCGTATCTATCATTATGTGTTTTTTGTTCCTCATGTGTAAAATGCTGGGTTTAGCTAGCTTACGAAATAATATTATGTAGATGTCAGAATAAAAGTTCATTCTTGAATTTCTGTGATTGAATTCTTGCTACGGTGCTCTGTAAAAAACAACTAGTAAATGGACCTTGAATTTGTATTGCTTTGTCAAACTATATACATGCAAAGTCAATCAATTACATTAGTAGTGAAAAAATTACTTTGCCTATTTTTATTGTCCAATGTGGTCGCTAGTGGGTCTGTTATATGAACTATAGGTGCTCTACAACTATGTTCATATTTATTTTTGCCTTCCCCCCCCCCCCCCCCCCCCCCCCCCCCCCCCCTCACACACACACACACACACACACACACACACACAGAGTCCTATTGATTCCTTTGATTGTTGCAGGTGATGGCAGAACGTTGTTTGCTATGAGATAATTGTCCCATCGTGATGAGTGCTCCACTCCCCCTGCTTATTTATGAATATGTCTCACCTGCTCCACGCTCTAAAGAGGGAGAGCCAGGAAGGTTGAACAACTACAGAGCCGTCCCTCATCGATTAGCGGGGTGGGCTGGGGGGAGGAGGGAGGAGGAGTGTGTTGGGGTCAATATGCGTCGTTCGGATCACATGTGTAATCAGTGGAATGGAAGCAGGATTCCAGTTATAAAAGCGTCGAACGGTTGTATTGATTGGAAAAATTGTGCTGCATCGACTAATGAGGAACGAGACCCAAAACATCACACATTATTTTTGTGTCTCTGGGTGAAGTCTTATGTTGCCCACTGGTGATAATTGCTGTTTGTTTTTTAGTCAATCATGAAGGACTTTCATTGGATTTTTGCAAGGTTTTATTTCCGAATGTAACCCACTTTGTCACAGTCCATTTTAGATTGATTATGGGGTTGAAGCAACTGATGTTCTCCATCATTCGCTGGATTCAAACTGGTATACAAGCGCTCGCAACACAGCACCATGCCATTGCAGCTGCTGCTTGTGCCTCGGCTAGCATGGATGTCTACGTGTTGGTTTATGGAACTGATAGACAATATGACTTGTTGTCTTCTCTGCGTTGGAGGCCTTTTCAGTCCAGCAACTGTAAAGCGGCTCAACTTTAGCATACACCCTTTCATACCATATGATTTACCTTGACAAGGGCTCTGATACTGTGTGTGCCACATGACTTCTGCACTGGACACTACTGCAGTGGACAAATACTATTACACTTCATACTGGTTTGAGTTAACCTCACTGAATGCCATCCAGCAAGGACAGCATACAGGTACCATACCAACCCACATGTTATTATTAATTCTAAAGAGCAATGACCATTTCAGATATAGTCATGAACTTTAGGCAATGTGCTTGTTTTTACTCACTTCTCTAAACACACACACAGACACACGTTTGGATTTCTAGCATATCAAATGAACTCCCCTAAGAAGTAGATTTTCAGCACTCTTTGCTTTGAGATGGATGGCCATAAAATGTAGAAATGATCTAAACGACAAAACATATCCCATCTGTTCCTCTAATATCTGAGAAGATGTTCATGTGACAGTTTCTGCCATCAACCTTTCCAGATTAAAGCATTACAACAAATTCTTTTAATGTCCTCAGGCAAAGTAGTGTATCTGACAGCTGTGAAGCTGTGGTGACAGTTTCAGTTGACACTGATTAGCAAATCGTTTTCCTCTGTGTGTCTGCTTTATTACTATAAATAACATAGAGAACAGATACTCCAAGTGTTTATTCTGATTGCACTGGAATCATTCCGATATGTTGGCTAACTTTGACAATGGCATGTTTTCTCTCCAGAGGTTTTCCACTGAGAAAGAAACAACTGTGTAGCATTTAGGGGGATCTCTCGGCAGAAATGGAATGTTGAAGTATGTTTTCTTTGTGCTATCACCTGAAAATGAGAATTGCTGTGTTTTCGTTACCGTAGAATAAGCCGTTTATCTCCACGTAATGAAGCCAGCCGCCGTGTTTGCCAACAGTATTCCGTACGTGACAATCCTAATTACTGGCTTTAGAGAGGGCCATTCCTGTTTTCACGTCGGCCACATTGGTTCAACTGGCACATGAGAGTTTCACTTGGGTTCAAACTCACCGGTAGATGCCACCAAATCCCACACCCTACACCTCTATGCCACGTTCACGCCACACGACATTCAAGGTGGCCAGCAAAAGTCTTTGTTGTTGTGGTTTTCACACTGCCTGACTGACCGGCTACAGGGGGGGGGGGGGGTGACACACACACACACACACAATCTTGTACGTTTTGTCCACAGAAAGGAGAGGGGACACCGGCGTAGCACATCGTCATGCTTGTTGGTGTTGTCGTTGGAACACGTGTTCACATGACAGCCTGTTTCCACGCTATAACTATAGTCTGTGTTTAGTCAGTTTACAGCCAAATTATACACTCTTTTCAGTCTATATATCGACATACCAGCAACATCAAGTTGAAATGTCTTCATCTGTAGAACATGTCACAATTTGCGTTAACCCAATCCCTTTATTTGTTACCTCTAAGCTTTTCTTCTGAAATAATTGAGGTGTTTAAAATACAGGGACATGCATGGCTATGTTAATTAAAAGAGTACTGGCTTCTAATTGTTTTATTATTATTGAGTAATGAGCACATGCATCTAAACCTTTTCTTGGTAAATTTAAATGTCAACTATAATTAAATTAAACATTCTTTCCCTCGTGAAAGGTTCACTTTATGGAGAGAGAGAAGGGCTGGCAGCAGCAGCAACAACAACAATAACAACGTTGTGATGACCGCAGCAGTTCAGCGAGGCAGCCGTCATGCACCATTTACAGTTGCATTATTTTGCAGGACGTTAGGATCACAATGCCAACATGGCTTAAAATATGCTTACTATCAACCCCATTTAACATTAAATGTATCCAAGGAATTACATCTCTCGCAGCTGCAAGCCATTTAACTTTGACTGTGACCAAACTCTGTATGCAAGAAAAAAAGAAGTGAAACTGTAAAACACTTGCGTTCCACAAGATTCCCTCCCACTCAGCCAGGTAAAGTTCTTCACTGAGATTATCTGCCCATTTTAGCATCAGAAGCAGTTTGAATTATTAGAAGAGAGGCTTTTCTGCTGTCAAGCAGCTCTCTGATTAGGGCCCTCTACTCTCTGCTGATTGCTGGTGACGAGTGGGTGAAAATGTTCTTCCTTTCATAATAAGCATTACTCTCTATCCTTGACACCAGATATGGCGGTAACAGGGGGACAACATAGGAGCACAGACTGAAAGGAATAGAGGAATTCGTAATTTTTTCAAAATGTCAACTTCTTTGTGTTTTTCCTTGCTTCCTTTCGCTTCTCTAATGTCCCTCTTATAGTTAATTATTGTTCTGGATCAGAATCCTTCTTGTCAGTGTATGATAGTGTCAGTCAAAGGGATGGGTACGGTATCATTTTGATGCAGAAATCAGCACAACTCAGAAAAACTGGGTGTCAAAGACAGAATGGTAAATGGACTTCTACTTGTATAGCGCTTTTTTTTAAGTCTTCCGAGCACTCAAAGCCCTTTTGCACTACACGTCATTCACCCAGTCACATCCATTCATACGCTGATGGCACCCTCAGGACTAACTAAGCATGCACACCCATTCACACACCAATGGCACATCCTTCTGGCTTCAGGGGGCAATTTCGGGGTTGAGTGTCTAACCCAAGGACGCATTGAAATGGACTAGAAGAGCCAGTGATCGAACCAATCATCTGATTGAGAGACGGCCGATGCAAGAAAAAGTGAAAGGAAGATGAGACCCAGTAAGCACTGTGGTGGTATTATCCTTTTTATGTTTCATTTCCTAAATATGTTGTAGTTTTTTTTAATGGGAGCAGGAAAACATTATATAGATTCAATTAGAATACATCATTAATTGGTCTGCAGCTCACACAGAGGTCAAAGGTGAGAGGCTCAACAAATCAATGTTATAGGTTCACTGGGTCCAATTAAGCACAACTGATGGACTGGATCATTGATCATTTACACTCGTTACTCATTCATTGTCTTGTTGTTTGTCCTCATATGGTCTTGAATCAGGGCATTGGTGGAGAACAGCTTATGCATTAAAATGTCTGATCAGGTTTAACAGATACGCTCTAACTGAGTTCATATGAAGCACAGTGGGGACCAAAGAGCTAATGTGTATCGGGACGTCTAAGGGCGTAGGTTTCGTTTCAATATTGGCAGGGACACTTTTAAAGCAAGGGGTCCTCCCCATTGCAATTTTGAGCATTGCACACTTAATTTCCTGCATTTTGGTCAATATTTATGCACCGTTTTCTGACTTTTGTGAAAACATTGTTTGCCAGGTGACAATTAAAAATATTATGGAATATAATTCAGTAAGGCTTTTAGGCGTTCTGTATTATATATTTTCCCTGTAGATCAACTTTCTCTTTTAATGTTTTCCCTGTCGAGTCATCACACATATGGTTAAGCCCTCCCTCCCCAGTTGTTTGGGGAAGTAACCTCATTAAATGTGCATGTGGCACCTATGCACCTCAAATATACGTGCATTTTACTGAATATATAAACCCCATGACGTTAATAGCCAACTCAATCTCACTCCCAGCTCGTCAAATACCACCACTTAGTCAGTGATTGCATCGAAGATCAACGCACTTGGTACCCCTCTAGTGTTAGTTTTAGGCAATAAAACCACTTGGGTTTAAGAAAAGAGCTTGGTTGATGTTAACTTTACCTTCTAACGACTCACGCCACTACCGAGGGACAGACGACTCACGTGATGAGCGAATGACGCAAACTTACATGACTGAGGACACTAACGAATCTCGTGACTAACGACTCATAACGTTTAGATTTTGCACGGGACCCGGAAGTCCTGTGGTTACAATATTATGAGAATAAAGTCACAATTTATTGAGAATAAATCAGCCTATAGTCTGCTCTGCATCCAGCTATTGAGACCATCTGACTAACACATTACCAATATTTGGGACCCACTCTGCATGAGGCAGCTGTGCGCTGCTCTTCATCTGATCAGGCCTAAATCTCACCATTGTGTGGCTTATCGTCTACACAAATGTAACTTCACGACTTAAGATGCAGCACAATGACGCTAAGCATGCTGGAGATGAGACAGCCCCAAACAGTGCAAATCTGTCCATAAGTGAGGCCACATTCCAAACCTTTTACAAGTACAAATAACTGAAGTACACTGATCAGCTCTCGCATCCTGAGTGTTTGGAAAGTACAATATTTGCACAAGACGTAAGCCTCCATTTCAGCCAATCATCTTATGATTCGAGCCTCTGGAAGGCACACCAGAATTATCTAATATGACGTCACTCCAAAAGGTTTGCTAACATCTTGGTAGGGAAATTCTGCCTCCCAAACTACCATCTGTATGCAAAATAACACCGTGGGGACAACAAGTAATGAGCAAATGTAAGTTTTGAAAGCACTCTAAATGTCACAGTGTGGATTATTCCTGAGAGAAGATGATTGTGAATAATCTAAAAAAAGAAATAAAAAAAAAAAGGATAGGAGGCTGAAAACTGCTTAAAAAAAAAAGTATCTAACCACAAAGCATTTTTGTCTCATCTCAGATTTCACCTCTAGTAGCCGACACAGTAACGGAGTCACGGAGTAGGAAAAGTGGTCAGGCGTGAAGGGCTGTCTGGTATCATAACTTGAGCGTGAGCTAAAGCCTAGAAGGCAAACTTACTCCCATAGCACTTTCGGTCAAGCTATTGCCTGTAGACTCTGAAACGTGATGGTTTTGGTGAGTTTGTGAACACCTTACCTAAAATAAGTTAGGGTATGACATGCATGCAGAGGAGATCTGCCAAAACTGAATTATGGATCTCCAAAAACTTTTCTTTTTTTTTTTTTTACTGGAAAAGAAAATTACTTTTACTTTGAGTTTTGAGGTCAGTCATTTTCACCATACTGGCTCCCAATATTAAAGTTCAATCACAGCAGAGGTTGGCATCATGAATCCCTTTAGCTGATTTTAAACATTTCATTAGATTCAGTACATTCGTTGTTACTATGCAGTTAGTTAACTTCACATCACCATTTAAATGCAATTCAGTACACATTAGTACTGTTCAAATGGACAATAAAATGAACGCGTCATCAGTCAGATGCTGTTCAGCACACATGAGTGGAAGAAGTACGAGAAGGAAACCTATTACGTGTAGAAATACTCTGTTACAAGTACTGCATCCAACATTTAAGTTAAGTAAAAGAACAAAAGTATTTGTATGAAAATATAGTTAAATAAGTAAAAACAGTTATTATGCAGAATGGGTGAACATTGATGATACATTACTTTGGTGTCAGTGAGCTAGTTTCACCTATTATATGTACTGCTGGACAGCTTAATCCCTAATTATTTATTATCAGTTCATTTATATTCTCTATTAATAAGTAACTAAAACTGTAGGAACATACTGTAATTCAAGCCACTTGAATGTGTTAGATGTAATGTATAACTCCAGTGTATGAGTGAGAGGCTGTGGGCAGGAAGGACAGGAAGCCTTGATCACGTCAGGCAAAATGACACGGAATGGGAAAGGTTGAAAGCTTCATTGTTTTCTCGCGCACTCAAAGCCGCCGTGGTGCTAATAAGAGAGAGCCCATTAAAATGTAATTTGGGCCTTGTGTTCTGTTTGAGCAGAGCGGAGGAGTGTACAGATTAGCCACTCGCTCCCTGGCAGAGACGACGCATACAAGTGTGTGTGTCTGTGTCTGTGTCTGTGTGTGAAGCGTGACATATTGATTGCTGACGCCCATTTATGTTTTGGGGTCATCCTTCGCTCATTGACCTCCGTGTAATTACCTTTGGGATGACTGGGACTGTTATTTAAACTCATGACACTCTGATCTTGTTTACCTCCCCTCCACTGTTATAATTGCAATAAATGAGCTAATAATAGACCCTAAACACCATTAGCAGGTAACGCATTGTCAATTTTCTCTGAATATTTAATTATCAAATGAACTACAACCACCTGTGGTATGTTTTACGACCCCTTTGAGGCACTTTGTATTATTTTGTATATCTCTCTGAGCCAACTTGTATGCATTACTTCTAATTTATCTACAAGTACTTTACTGTAAAGAACTCCCAAGTTTGATCAAATAAAAGTTTGAAGCCACTGATCTAAACTACTGTTTGAAATGATGACAGTTACCTTTTAAATAATTAATTCCTTTCCCCTTAGCATTAAATGTGCCATCAGACGTAATCTTACATCAACGCTCCAATCCTGCGTAATTGCAAGAAAGACCTTCATACAGTTAAGCTTGTTTACTCCTCCATTAATAATTATGTTTTTGCAAATAGATAATGTATAATTGCAAAATTTGGGCAACTCTTCTTTTTGTAAGTCAGAGCATTCAAGGCAAATGCTCCCCCTGATTTCTGTCCATCTGTATTTCTATTAGGTTTAAGGTGAATGTGCATTAAAACTTGCTGATGAGAAAACAAAAGACGGCTCCTCTGCACTCTTCACACTCCCTGGGGGAATACTTAGTCTCTGGAAACGGACACATTTGGGATTGTTGGTATTAGCTTAAAGTGATTTATCTTTACAATTGAGGGTAGCTGTGATAGAGCACAGGTGCCCACGGTGTGCCAGCATTGTATAACAATCCCTCTGTGAGACCTCAGAGTGACTAATACATGTTGTGCATTATGTTAAAGATACAAAAGCGTGACATTTAGAGAATATTAATTGCTTCGCATGAGTTTCCGGTCGTATTTAGCTGTTAAATTACACTCTTATCATTAGCTCTGCCAGCCAATTAAAATGCAAATATAGCATACTTTGTACAAAACACTGGGTAGACCTGATTTGCTGTTTATATTTTTTAATTTAGTGCGATATCAATTATCTAACCTTTTAAGCGCACAGTTCAAATCTTTAGTTCCAGTAATCTTTATATTTTTTAATATTCTGATTGTTTTGAATTACCTGAGGTAATAAGTGAATAGACTATATTGTAGCATGATACATTGAATCAGTGTTCTGTGTCTGACAACAGTCGCTCAGTGTCCATATGAGCATTTAAAACAGATTTAGCTTGCATTTTCATATTGGCCTTTTAGAAAGGGCGTTATGCTGCGCTCAGGCTTCCCCTAGCCCGGGCGTAACACTAACCCAGGCTGATTATACATATTTGTATATTTTGGCACAGGATGAGGACTGGGGAATTTGTCACACATCCCCTTACAGTAAAAGTATGAATAGGAGCATATATTTGCAAATGCATAGTCACAAAGCTGAATGCTTTTGTGACTAGAGAGCGAGGTCCGGGTTATCAAATATGGACAATAGTTTCTTCAGTGTCCTTCTCTCCACCACATGTTCCTTATAGTCCTGTTTGCAGCCAATGATGGAGCCGGCCTTCGTCACCAGTTTAGTGAGTCTGTTGGTGTCTCCGGCTCCGATGCTGCTCCCCCAGCAGACTACGGAGAAGTACAGAGCACTGGTCCAACAGACTGGTAGAACATCTCCAACATCTCAGAGCACTGGCCACAACAGACTGGTGGAACATCTCCAACATCTCAGAGTACTGGTCCAACAGACTGGTAGAACATCTCCAACATCTCAGAGCACTGGCCACAACAGACTGGTAGAACATCTCCAACATCTCAGAGCACTGGTCCAACAGACTGGTAGAACATCTCTAACATCTTTCTGCACACATTGAAGGATTCCTCAAGAAAAGAGTTGACTCCTCCCCTTCTTGTACACAGTCCAAGAAGTCTGTCAGTCTGTTGTTGATGGAGACATCTACGAACCTGTACTCCTCCACCATGTCCACATCCTCTCCCAGAACTATCAGCGGTTGTGGAGCCGTCGTCTTCCTCCTGAAGTCATGACCCTGAGTTGTACTGGAAGTCAGTGGTGTACAGGGTGAACAGGAAGGGTGACAGAACAGTTCCCTGTTCCTCCAACATCGCTGACCTAGACAGCACACGTCCCAGTCCGATAAACTGTGGTCTGCCTGTGAGGTAGTCCGTGATCCAGGAGACAGTGGACGCGTTGAACCCCACCACCCGCAGCTTCTCAATGGGCTAATTGTTTAAAGTATGGACAACATTGCCTTAATCTTAAGTACACACAAAGGGACATTTTATCAAAAAATGGCAGTGTTTAAACTGTGAAAAACATGCAAGTGTCAAAGTGACTTTAAATGAGCAGGATGGCTAGGCCACAACATATATAGTCTAGCCGGGTTACAGCCAGGTCATACAGCCACAACAGCTCAGTTACTGGAACAATAAACAGAGCGCTAATGAGCTGATGGGCACTGCTTGTGCTCAGTATCCACTGAGACTGTCAGTCTACTGAGCTCCATCCTGTTTAGTCAGATTATTTTGCCAACATCAGTGAAAAGGGATAACCAGTAGTGGTCTTTGTTTTTGCAACCGTTAATGTGTCTCTTTTGATAACTTTGTTACTTTTTCACGATCACTAAATCCCATGAAAAGGCCAAAACCAGCAGTAAGGTTATGATACTAACAAATATTGCCTGACACAGCGCCGACCTGCATACTATAGAACACCATTGTCATCTAAAAGCGAATATTTTTTTGTCTCCACTCAAACAGGTTATGTTTAGCAGCAGATTTTTTTGCAATACAGTGCCCATTAATTGAGATTTTACTCAGCAGGAGCTCATGATTTTTAACCACAGGAGCTCTGATTTAGACCGGAGGAAGTAAGGGAAAAATAAAAGCTCCTTCGACAGAAAATGTACTTTAGTCATTTCCAGAGCACTCAGTGGATGAGTTTATAAAAACAGGTATTTTTCTCTCGGCGCACATCACTATGCCTCGTACACACAAAGACACACTCACATAATTGCGCATGCACAAATGCTAAGTGCCTTAGGAGGCACACATACATATCGATACACGTTGGCACCAAACAGACACTGTAGCCATGCATCCCCTATCTCAGTCCCATACTGTCTCATTGGGCTTTATAGCTTACCTTCCGCTCTCAAAGAATATAATAAAATAAAAGCCAAAGCACACCTTCCTAATCCATAACCATAAACAAAGAAAGGTAGTTGCTGTTTCCTTTCGTAAGATGATTTTCAAAAGGGAGATTCTGGTCTGTGCTTTTGGATTAAGAACACACAGTACATTCAATTGGAGCAGAAAAGAGTGAGAGCTTTGAGTTTTTGGAGGGCGAGGCCACCTACAAGCACCCGTTTTAATTGCTTACTATGGAGAAAGAGCCTGCAGCCCTTTCTAAGCAGTGAAATACATATAATGGTGTGAGAAGAACATGCATTCAGCTTTTACGGCTCACTGTCTTCTGTCATTTGTATCTCTGCCTAACATACCTGCGTACACCAAAGCATCCTAATGCTATTGTTAGTTAAAAAGCAAATCAACGACATGAACGCATGAATAGAAAAAGGGCCGGCAGCTCGTCACAGCACCGCAGTCTCTCAGAGAACGTGGGTGGGACGCGAGTGTTGACATGAGTCACAATAAGCACACACAATTTTTCTTTTATATTACACTTTCAGAACTACAACTGCTGGAATGCAATTTCTAATCTGACAGGATGTAACGTCTTTGGAAATGTTTCAAATGTTCCATTTCACAATCTGCTTTATAATATATATTGCAAGTCCTCAGGCCCACATGTCTGCATGCTGCACACACATTGAGGTGATTGGCGATGCATATACCTGCTCTTTAACAGCCAGTTTTATGTCCTTTATCCTTTTCGAAACTTGATATTTAGTCATTAAAGAGTCATCTCACTGAATATTTTGGACACCTGCAGAGAAACAAAGCATTTTAAAATGCATCCCTTTGTCTCACATGAGCACTCACCTGTTACTGTTGAAGTAGATGAGAAAAAAAAATAGCCAAAAGGTAGGCTACTTTAATTTCTTAAAGAAAAAGTGTATTTTAGGAGTGAAAAGTGCAGAAAAGCAACAATTATAGAAGAATCAATATAGGGCTCACTGCAGTTTAGACCAGTGGTATAATGTGTGCCATTTGTTTCCATTCTTCAACAAGCATTTTATTTTTATTTTTTACCATAGTAATTGAGTATGTTCCATGGGTGCTTCTCAGCGCTGCCACAGCACTCTCTCTTGATGGATGGTCATTTTCATCGGCTTGCTCATGCTTAATGAACCCTGCAGTTCATGTCTTAATTGAATGCTTTTTATGCTCCCATGTTCCGCACGCTCCTCCTTCCCTCTCCCCTGTCCTTCCCTCCCCACCGTCCTTCCCTCCCCTCTCTTGTTTGTGAGGAAGGACGCTGACTGCTAATATAACGGTTCTCTCACGTCTCCAAGTCGTACGAGGCCTCACACATAAACAAACGAACACACATATGACACTGAGTGGAAGATGGGAAAGGCCAGCCGAGTCACTGTAATGCTGACTTTTCTTTCAATCTTGTTGGTTGCATCCGTTTCTCTGGAAAACCTGTGAAAACCGTCAGCAAGTTCTTGTGCATTGGAGCGGAGCTGGTGCTGGAAATGCCAAGCTTTTTAAGGCACAGCCCTCATTAGGTAATCTATAGTCTACAGTATTTCATACCCCAAGACAAGAGTGCGATATTGCTGCACTGCTTTCTTTTGCTCTTTTTTTTGTTTTCTGTTGTGTTCATATCTTGTTTGCTGTTTTGGGTTCTCACTTTGATTCTCATACACAGTACTGTCTGTACATGGGTATTCAAAATCATAAATGGTGTCCTTGCTCTATTGAGAGTTTGTACTTCCGTAGACTTCTTTTTATCATTGAAAGTTGTTTTTAGCATTTCTTTTGACCATGATAAATAATTAGTTCCAGTGTTAATGTCGCAAGCAATGTATGCAGCTTAAGAACCTGTGTGCAGCTTGCTTGTGTGATTCAAAGAGGTCAGATGGTCACTGATTTGTGGACAACGTGGGCGGTAGAACATACAATACTCAAGGACGTTCATAACATTCCCGGTTGGTAAAAAACGGCTGCGCGATAAAGTATGAGATGATAAATAAATACTTCTTTAAAAAAACGCTGTTAATCGTCACCATGCATTCAATGCTCTGACTTATTCCCGTTAGCGTCCAGCATCTCGTCAGCAACTTCTTCAGCTCAGTGTCTCCATCAAACATATGGACACAATGAAACACAATGTGTCACTACTCAACCACACCAATGAACAATGGCATTCGTTGCAATAATATTCAAAAAAGACTATTAATCCATGTTTTTAATGCAGGGCTTGCCATTTAACAGACATTAATACGAAATTAAAGTGATTATTACGCAATATGTATTCAGATAAAAAGGGAAAGTTAGCTGAGAGCTTGTCCATATGCTTACTTTCCATGAATAACACTGCAAATTACATTCTTGAGAGAGAACTGCCGTCATTCATGCACCTTGTTGACTTGTGATATAACAGAAATAAAAAAGGTGGTGAAGGTGGAGAGTGCATTTCTGTAGAGAGCCTGTATTGGAGCCTTTTGTTACCACTTAAATAAGAAAAGCCATTGAGAAGTGAAGGTACCTTATTAGGAAGATAACTTAAAATTGATCTTGTAACTTGTTCGCAAGCTAATTGCAAGTTACAAATAAATGTACAACAAAAGAAATCGTGCAAGGCAAGTTTATTTATAGAGCACAATTCGTACACAAGGCAATTCAAAGTGCTTTACAGCTACATCAAATTACAAAAAGGCAAATAAAAACATTAAAATAATCATTAATTAATTATATTAAAAGCGAAGAGTGCAGATAAAATACTTTCAGTTGTCAAATAGAACTGTTTTTAAACATTGGATTTAAACATTGTCAGAGTTGAGGCCTGTCTCACATATTCTGGAAGACTGTTCCAGATTTTAGCATAAAAGTGAGACGTGTTTAGTCCTGACTCTGGGCACCAGCAGGAGACCACTCCCTGAGCTTCTCAGAGCCAGAGATGGTTCATATAGCTCTAACATGTCACACAGACCATGAAGAGATTTGTACACAAGCAGAGCTGTTTTAAAGTCTATTCTCTGAGCACTGGACTAATATGGTGGTATTTCCTGGTTCTAGTCGGGACTCGAGCTGCAGCGTTCTGGATGTACTGCAGCTGTCTTACAGCTCGTTTAGAGAGCCCAGTGAGCAGGCCGTTACAGTATAGTGAGAAAATGGCCAGAGCAGGAGTTGGTCTTGAAAAGTTACCTTCAGTCAAACAATGGACACTTTCATATATTATTATAGCTCCTTTATATCTATGTTACTCATCTCTGAGCTCAATGCCAGCTAAGAGTGCTCTTGGCATGCTATCACTTTGCTTGCTAGTCCCCTTTTACACAGAAATCACTACATTTTGTTAAACATAAATGCTATTGATATTATCGAGTATGGTATTGACATGTGTCATAAGTGAATTAAGTTTGTTTGCCTATATACCATTTTAAACTGTCCAGACTATACCTGTCTCAAAGGGCCAGATTTAGTTAACAGCCTGGCTGTAGCGTGAATGGGAAAGGGTGGTTTGAGCATTTATTTAGGTTATAACATTCATGTGCGTGTTATTTAGCAGTGAACTGTAGTGATATTATTTAAAATAGTCATTTAAAATAATATTAGAAAGTAACTAAGTACATGTAGTTCTGTTTTTGAGTGCCGAAGTACATTTCTGAGGTCACTGGTATTTCACTAAATACTCCTTTCTTCTCTTTCTTTATACTTCTGTTCAACTAGATGTCAGAGGGACATGTTGTCCCCTTCACTGCATTTCCCTGAGAGCTATAATTACTAACTTTATGTGAAAAATATATCATCCGCTTAACACTTAATGCTAATTGTTAATGCTTCAACAATAAAGATAATCCTTCAATCATAGATATGCTCTGAATATTGAATTCAACACCTTTTAAGGAGAGTCCCGTGGGGTTATTTACAAGGCTTGGAAGGAGGAAGGTGGTTTGTTGGGGTTGAGTGTGTTGGGCCTCATTTGTGAAATATTTATTTCACAAATGAAAATAATAATACAAATTTGACCCTTTTTAATGCACTACGAAAAGAACAGTTCAGACTTAAGCAGAGTGTGTGTGTGTGTGTGGGGGGGGGAACTGCTTCAGTCACACCATTTTCCATTGTTCCTCAGATCAGCAGCAGCTGGGCCAATATTATCAATTTGAACACCTGCCACGCTCGCAACCCGAGTTGTGAGACGACTGCTGCCTTGTTTGTATTCCAATACGAGTGTCATTTTAATGAAATGGATATTGCCAAGACGGAAGACAATTTGTCAGGCGCTTGCTCCGAAAGTACAGTCTTTATTATGGAGATTAGTCTACAACTTAATTGACACAATGAGGTCAAACAAAATGTGTCAGACATTTGTTCTGCTGGTTATCAATGGGTTCTTGTAAACCCCATATCGGTTTACTTTTGACTTAAAAACAGCAGCTTCCGACCAGATTAAATAACCTCTTCTTTATGGTCGGTGGTAAAGATGCACGTTTGACAGAAGGTATGGAAAAGAACAGATTTATTTGCACATCGTATCCCACAAAATGACGTCAATGGCTGTGTTTATTGACATCACCTGCCGACATTTAATGCAGCTTGGAGGGCAGTCGATGTGTGTTCTGTTGTTGTAACACATCATAGTAAAATGCCCTGACGGGGACACCAATTAAAGAGCCGCATTTCTGACTTTGATAAATGAAAACTTCTACGTTTATAATCTGATTTTGATAATAGATGGAAGTATGCTTCATTTTAGGATGAAGCCGTTTGGCTGCTTAGCGGTGTGTGAGGTACAGCAGTGTCTGCCCTTCTGTTCGCGGTAACCAAAGTAAAAAAAGGGGGCATGCCGAGCGGCGTGTGCACTGGTAGTTCTGTTAGCTGTTAGCCGAACACACGTCCAAAACAATAACCGTGAACGCCCCACTGTGTCTGGGCACAGAGTAGCGGCTGGGGGTCAGAGATGCACTCGGCTGTGTTATCACTAGTGGCCCTTCCTTACCAGTCAGTTAAGAGTGGTGAGTGAGGAGTAGACAGGCAATGGCCTATACAATATGTTCTGATACCGTGTGGGTCACTGCAACCCTGAGAGGTCCTTAAACATGCAGCCAAAGCTGGCCACACTAAACATTATGCAGTTTGCTGCAGCAGAATGTGAGATTAGCCATGGACAAAAAAAGGTGCACATTCACTCTGTCACAGACGCACACGGCCGAACACGAAACTCTCCCTGGGCTTAGGCCTGGTGGAAATAACAATAAATACCCTGGGCATTTATTTTATTTTTTTTTACATCGAAAAGAAAAAGATACTTCTCGGTCAATTAACGGCATTTCATGAATGATGCATGATAAAAGTGATTTGCATAATTGCCCGAGGACCATACAGGAGCATCGGATACCATGATTTTAAATCTGCCTGATATCAAGGCAGCATAATAAAATTGGTTAGTTGCGGCTATTTGTCTCAACATCCATTCGGTTTGAGCTGAGTCAGTTGTCATGTATTTTCTGTTTGTCATTGGTGTTGACGGGACTTTTGAACAACTAAAATAAACTACTCAACACATTCAACGGTGTATTCATAAGGCTACTTAAAAACCTGTCCATGGCCCATCATGCATAGCGGTCTAAATGAATGCAAATAATGTGGTCAGGTACGCTTAGTTCTCAGTATGCTGTTGGCTGCCACGAGTGCTCTTACATTGCTGAGAGAAGACGGTTTGGTAAAGAATCATCTCATTGCAGGCCAGTGGAAAAAACACACAGAGATGTTGCAATCACATAAATGTGGGTTTCTCAAAGGAATAGTTTGACAATTTGAGAAATACTTTCTTTCTTGTCAATATTTAGATTATACGATCAATGCCAGTCTCATAAGTGCACATTTAATGTAAGGCTATGGCCAGGACCATAATTAAGGGGACACAGCTAGCCTGTCTATGCCAAACGATTTATAATGTCTTAATTAGTGAGTTTTAGTGATGCCGCTTGGTAGATTTCTTTCACCTTTGGACAGAGCCAGACGAGCTGTTTCCCCCGGCTGCCACTCGTTGCGCTAAGCTAACTGTCTCCTGGTTGAAGCAGTATGTAGCATAGAAACATGAGAGTTTTCACACGTCAGTTTTCTCATCTAACTCTTATTTGCTATTGTTCTTCATCATTATAAATAACAGTGTAATTACTTGCGGGTCGACACTGTAAATTGCACAAATCTCCCTGAATCTGAAGTTTCCCTGAAACCAGTTCTCTCAGCTGCATGGTTCTAAAAGTAACATCACTTGCTCCGCTGCCAGAGGGTGATTTCTTTTTTAAATGACAAAAATGTTTAACACAAATGTCAGATTTGGACCACATCTTCTTAAACCTTTATACTTGGAAACCTTTTCATATTTAGCAAAGGACAGATTTGACATTCGGAAGAAAAGTGATAATTTTTCATTAGTTCGAGATCATTTCATGACAAGACGGCACCATAAAAATACAGGGCAGTAAATTTGTGTGCGAGAGGTTTCAGAACAATTCATTGTCACGCATTCATTCTAAAATAAGTTTGAGGGGAGAGAAGCTTTGCTTTTAAATTATTAACTTAATGGCCCGAACACACCTCTCTCTCCTCCTCCGCCAATTTCTCATCAATCTCTCCACCTGAATAACAGTTGATATTTGAAATTTGATCGCAAAGGAGGCAGGGAAGCTTTGAGCCTCTCTAATTTCAATCAAATACGTTGGCATGAGCCCAACCTGCCATTCAGCGCTGAGCCCACTTACAGATCAATGCCCTCTGAGCCATGATAATCTCTTGAATTGATTGGCGGGCTCATTGATCATTACTCCAGCATTAACCAATCAAACATCTCTCCAATAAACAAAACATGCCAAATAAAGACATCCCCCGGAAGTTTGGTCCCGGAGAAGACACAAGTGATGTGAAGAAAATATATAAACTGAAATCCCCTTTAGAAGAGAATATCAAATTGTAAGAGTACTTAATATTTCACCGACTTGATGAAATATGCATTGTAGCCCAGAATGGAGGAAAAATGCAATGATTTGGATGCATTATGTATGAGAAGGTCCGCTGGCGAAAAGGACTGCACTGTTGAATAATCGCCATTTCACTAACACCACAGTACAATGAGATTTTGTTATTACTACGCATCACTCAATTCATTTGCAAAGTGCATACAGTTTGCATTTTGTATTTAGGGCCTCACTTGTGTGTGCGCACAGCATGCATACGCTCACTAATGAACGGAAGCACTGACTGGCGTCGGCTGTGTCCTTTGCCTCTGCTTCACTTGATGAATCTCACTGGTTCAGTCCCACAAGAGCAGTAGATTACACATAAGCGTTAACTACGGTTGCATGACGCACATATTTATTAGGCTGCTAACAGGGGAAAACAACAGTCTAGATCATTGTTTTCCGCCGGCAATTTCTTGCACAAACACGATCACACCGGCTGTCGTCACACGTGGCCATGTTTAGCCCTTTGACCCCTGGCCTGAAAAACAGAAAGAGAGGGATTTGAGTGCACATGAAATTCAATGTGGTTAGTTTTAGACACAAATATGGAGTGTGATCTTAATAAGTAAAAAGGCCCTCTCTTTTGTCCTTTTTGAAGAAACTTCAAGGATCATTACAGTTTACATGGTGGAGACGGCAGACTAAACACACACATGTATAGTCGCTCTTGCCTTTTCTGATGTAATTTGACTCTGACCTGGTCTCCGATTCCCAAAAGCATGTTCAGGCTAAGATTACTGTCACAATCCTCCTTAAGTATTAGGAGTGTTTCCTAAAAGCATAACTTCCGATGCTCTCGGAAATGAGCCTCGTTAAAACATTCATAGGATGCCTTCGCCTAAAATATTTATCTCTTCTGTCTGAAATGATTGTTGAAAGAATTATGATCCAAGTTCACATATCTTCCATTTTCTTATTATTGATGGTGTAATGTGGCACATGCTGATATGCTGCAGGTCAAATACAGATTAGTGACTGTCAGTGTGCATGTGCTCTCGCTTTGAGGTGCTACCTTGGTAAAAACTTGTGAAAATAAAAGAGCTCGTAGGAAAACTCTTAACCTCTAAAATCAATTAATATTGGTAAACTGGGCCCTGCATGGTTGAGTCCACAAACCGTCTCCTCGTGATTTGAATTGACCTGATATTGCCTCTTAACTTCGAACATAACATGCTAAAGGGTCATTTAAAAGTGTAACTCAAGAAGAGTAATGCATGCACACTTGTTTACGGCTCCCCGTTGCTCTGACAGCTGAGTTTACACTCAGAGCTGCTACCTGTCCTCATGGATTAACCATAACTAGTTTCAGTTATGCTGAATGCCAGAGTTCAGAGGTTGGGAACATTATTTGCACCCATTAGTGCTGTTTAATGTAATTGTTAGCTTGTTATGAAGTAGATGCAATTTGATATATATTGTTTTCATTCTCCATTTCACATTGTTTGCATACCACCGAGCACAACTCGACTCCATAAACTAGCTGTAGTGACATCATTGCAAACGGATCTTGACACGCTACACACAAGTTAAGGATGTGCCACACACGGTGCTGGCGTTGAATCAGCATTGCTTTAAATGTGTTGATATTTGCACAGAAATCTTTCGGACAGAAAACAAACAAAAAAGAAGTAATTGCGACGAAGCAGGAGGGTTTTGATGGGCAGAGGCTCCAGTGTTTGTTATTGACTTGTATACCCAGCGCAGCGCCTAACTCTGCGTCGCACAAACAATAACATGCTCTCGACTGAAACAAACTATTTCATCGAGGCAGTGTGCAGGGAGGAGTGTGATTTGATGAAGCATGTCTATCCTGGGAACGTCTCTTTAAGGGGACCAGTTTCCTAAAGTGCACTACTCAATGTTTTACAAGGGTGACTCCTCACTGCCTGGTTTAAACTCGGCATCTCCCACAGACCCAGATAAAAGAACGGAGTGTGTAGTGTTCCTCGAGATTCAAG
Source organism: Cyclopterus lumpus (assembly GCF_009769545.1). Taxonomy (NCBI): domain Eukaryota; kingdom Metazoa; phylum Chordata; class Actinopteri; order Perciformes; family Cyclopteridae; genus Cyclopterus; species Cyclopterus lumpus. The sequence continues at coordinate 14,543,262 of NC_046976.1, read as the reverse complement.
TCAAAAGGTCTGACACGGTGGTATCTTCCCTTTTTGACTTAATAACATTGTGACTTTTGCAGATGCTATTCTCCACAGGTTCGATTACACGCGACTCTCCGTAGATGCACCCGGTTAGACGCCCCCATACGAACACACTTGAGACGGAATAAGAGGTTTCTGACACAAAAGCCACATTCAAAATACGAAAACACTTCCTAGAGCGATTCACACTGCCTCCTTGAAAGCCATCATTGTATTCATGACTTGTACAGTGTGTATACTCTACCTAAAGTATTAAACAGATTAAAAATATGTCACTGCAAATGACATACACATTTATTGACCACGAGAGTTCCTTGGTCGCATACAAACTGTTGAGTGCATAAATGTTCACTCCCGATAAAACATTGTGAGCCCTGGCTTAAGCCTTTTTGCCTCAGCAGATGAAGATGAAGGCCAGTAACTGTTTTAGAGCTTTATTTCATGGCTACGACACGGCGGATGTTAAATTTGCGAGGGGGGTAAAGGAAGTGAGTGTGTGACTTTGTCTCAGATGAGATTCTTGATAGACGGGCGCTTCAGAGGGCTCTGTTCAGGCTGGCTTATTACCGGTTTCACTTTCAAGGGGAATAAGACACCGCCATAAAAACGATGCTTCAATCCGCCTTTTCCCCCCTTCTCTGTGTCAGACTAGAGAGACAATTTCTCTGATGTAACAATCAGAAGATCACTCACGGCCGGCACCGAGTCCACAAGCAATCTTCGACCTATCTTGAATCGAGCTGTCCAAAAATGGAGCTCGACCACAGTAACCAAGCCATAAACTACAAAGGGTTGCTTCTGACTGGATCCCGCTGCTTTTTCACGCACAGTCTTCTCTCTCTCTCTGTGTGTGTGTGTGTGTGTGTGTGTGTGTGTGTGTGTGTGTGTGTGTGTGTGCGTCCGTGTGTGTGTGTGCGATTAAGGGACTGCGAACGGCCTCATTGACATTCATGAATGCATTTGATGTCAAACAGTGTAAATATTTAAGACACTAGAGGGCAAAAGGGAGAAATCTGGGAGCAGTCACAAGATGCTGTTAGTGAATGATTGTCCTCTCTCATCTGCAGTGTAGGTGCTGCGTGCGATTGGGCACACAAGTCTGTAGGAGTGATTAGCTACGCGCACGCTTATGATGGGATTCCTGGTGCTGTGAGTATTTTGGCATGTGCATTTCCGAGTCTGTGACAGAGAGACAGGCGGAGACATCTCATGAATATGTATATCTGTGTGTGCACGTCACTCTGTGTGTGCTCGCATCACTGTGTGCGTCTTTGTGTCTTTGCTCACGTCCAAACGATGAAATTAAAATCAAGAATATCGAGGCGAGTGTAACATTTGAATGCTGTTTGGATGACAGAAAAAAACATTGGCCTGGCAGTGATATGCCTTTTATGCTGTCACTTTGATGGTCAACAGAAGAGAATGAAGAATTTAGTAAATGAGGCCCATTGTTATGAGCAAAGTAGTTGGAATCATCAATAACTCGCGTGCTGCGTTTCGATGATGCATTTTGCAGTCATCTGGGGCAAAAGATACACAATGGACAAATGCACCCGTGCGGAGACTCAAACATGCTGCTGAGAGAAAAAAAAGGACACGAGCAAGAGGGTGTGGGAATGGTGTGAGGGAGATGAAAAGGGAGGTCAGTTGAGACGAGCAGCCCGAAGAAAAGGTAGCACTGAGGCAGAAAAGATCACGGAAACGGGCAGACCGAGAAGAAAGGCTCTAATGGCTGTAAAAAAAAAAGAGAGAAAAGAAACGTGTCCCTCTTTTCATTTTCTTACTCCCTCTTGAGTCCCCGAAGTGGCACTGCTGAACCATAAAATGCTGCAGCGCTCACCTCTCACCTGCCTCGTGTCTGACACAGAGCGGGTTGCGACAGTTGGACACCAATAGTCACCCCCACAGCTTGGCGTGACATTCCGGTTATCAAGCCTGCCGTCGTCCGCCTCAATCCTAAATGCTCACTGGAGGTGCACAAAAGGAGGCAGGGAGGAAATGGCATTTGACATTTGCAGAAAATACAGTGCCACAAAGAGATTGTTGATGAAAAGCATTGTGGAATTTAAGAGAGATTGCAAAATGCAAAAGGTTGAACTATTTCATTTCAAAGACAATTCTTTTGTACACGGCCTTCGATGCAACTGAACAGAGCTGAACTTGATGATAGAAAAGCGAATTGATTTGTAAGGTTCCTTTTTCATGAAACATCCATCTTCTGCAAATAATGCTGCAACAAAACTAACCTTATATAAAAACACGATCAATCGGGCATTTGCCTCCGGGCCTAGTTCTTTCTCCTTCATATTTATGGAGTAATCAATTTGAAAAAGTAAAACGGCTTTTGCGTTCTT